>NC_063196.1:26844641-27069641 GCF_017589495.1 Alosa alosa
CTATGAATTTTAATACCCTTCCACATAAACAATAAATGTGTCTTAATTCACCATGCATGGCTTGAAATGTTTTAAATTTCACAGGTTATTGAATACCATGGTAATGAAAATATTCACAAGCCCATAATCCATATTTGGCATAGCGCCACCCACTGACAACAAAAAGAATGACAAGAACACTGATGCCACATGATAGATTTGAACGTACTCCTCCTAGACGGTTTGTCAGATTCATGTGTAATTTGGCAAATATGATGGCAAGATGACGCTGACTTCAAATGGCAAAGGGATTTTTGATATGTTGTAATATGTTATGATTATAATATCTTGCACATAAACAGGAAATGTGTCATAAAGTCAAAGTGCATTGAATGAATGGTCTGAAACTTCTCACATTAATAGATATTATAATTGTGATGATATCCAGACACCCAATGGGCCTGCCTGGCATAGCGCCACCACCTGGCCAAGCAGGAAATGTGCCAGAAATGGACAATGCCTTAACTGATTAATCTGACACTTTATAAAATATTGGATATTATTGTGATGATATTCACATGTGTAATTCACATGCCTAGCATAGCGCCACCATCTGGCCAAGCAGGAAATGTGCCAGAAATGTTCTATGCTTTGAATTAATGGTCTGAAACTAATAAGATAATTTAATAAGTTAATAGATATTATGATTATGATGATATCCAGACACCCAATGGGCCTGCCTGGTATAGCGCTACCACTTGGCCAAGCAGGAACATGTGCCAGAAATTGGCAATGCCTTTATTGATTGATCTGAAACTTTACAAAGTATTGGATATCATTATTGTGATGACATTCACATGTGGAATTCACATGCCAAGCATAGTGCCACCATCTGGCCAATCAGGAAATGTGACAAAAATTTTCAATGCTTTGACTGATTGATCTGAAATTTTACACAAAATTAGATATCATGATGATGATATTCATATATCTTATTAACATGCCTTGTATAGCGCCACCAATTGGCAAGAGAAGGAATGTGTTTTTTCCACGTCTGTTGGATATCACAATCAGATGCATCAGATTAGGTGTATGACATCCATACACCCAATATGCCTGTCTGGCATAGCGCCACCAGCTGGCCAAAGTCAAAATAGTTTTTGGAATTTATTTTCAAAAATGTAATTAAATATCATTATTTTGATATTCACATGTGTAATTTCCATGCATAACATAGCCAACCAAAAAGTGCATCAGATATGTTCTTTACTTAAAATGAATGGTCTGAAATTTCTCAGGTTAATATATATTATGATTAAGATGACACCCAATGGGCCTGCCTTGCATTGCGCCCCCACCTGGCTAAGCAAGTATATGTGCCAGAAAATAATAAACAAAAACAAATAGCACACGCATCAAATATGTACATTTCACAAACGCACCACGTCGGTGCTTTGTTGGATTCCGAAATTTCCTTTGCATTCCTGATTGATGACTGAATTAAGTTAATAATATTACTGATCATTTGGACTTGAACCAGAGTAATATCTCCATACAACATATGAGTAAATCATTTAGGTTTTTTATACCTGGCGCAGAATGTAGGCCTAGGTTTTTCATACCTCGGTTACGGTTTGTGTTCATGTGAATAAGCCAAATCGATGAGTTCTAGCTAATTTTTTACTGTCTAGTTTCAAATAAACGTTTCACACTGGATCCTGGTTGTTTTCAACTCACCTGTAGTAAATGTCTGTAAAATCTCTGTAAAATAAAAACTACAAATGCTTGTCGTTTGTGGTACCAACACCATATTCCTACTATTATTATGACCGCCGCTAGCGAAGCTACTGGAAGAAACTGGAATCCATGCATTTCCACTGAATTATTTTTGGAATCTGATCCCTTATCATACCTGTTCATTCTTACTCTTTGCTTGACTTATCGTGACTAAATTCAAGATAGCTGCAAACGCTAAACTTCGTGAAGATACTGTCTGTATAAATCGTCTTGTAAGTAAACTACCAGTGCTTTTTCAAAGTTCTCAATGTCTCATTTTAAATGTCAGGGCCCTCAGAAGTCTACCAATGAAGTGTGGAGATACATTGAGCCTCGTAAATGGGTGTAAAACAGTGATTTATTTGCATGGCTAGCCCGATGCCGAAGCACCACTATTGAAAAAGCTGTTGGTAGCATCGGCTAACTAGCGCCAGATTTTGGAGTGCAGGGGACAAGCCGAGATGGGCTATGAGACATACGTTCACACTCGGTATCATGTTTCAATACACTTTAGGTCAATATCACTGCGGAATTCTCCTTTAAAAGATTGAGCTTGGTCTGGTGAAAGTCAGACTAGCCATGGACCTCAGTTACACAATGCAAGGGAACATGAATCAGCCTATATTTGCACGAACAATAACGGACAACAGCTCTTCAACTTTGGCCCGTTAAAATGTGTATGAACAGTCTAGCGACGCATTTCATCAAGGCCCATTTGGACATGTCAGTTATATGCACCACTGGTTAGATGTAAAACAGCATTTCGTTTCAGACTACTGTTACTTAATTTGTGCATTAACAATAACGTTTCAGATAACTGTTACTTAATTTGTGCATTGACAATAAAGTATCACATGAACTAAAGATGACTAAAATCTTATGTAGAAGAAGAAAATTCACAAAAAATCCATCCATCCAAAAATGACCTTTGTTTTTGATAGCTGTTGAAAACGGCATGGAACTGACAGAGATGTTTTTGTTTATAAATAAATAAATAAATAAATAACATTATGCTGATACCTTTTGCTTTTCCCAAATACAATGTAGCCTACAGGTGTAAGTGACCTTTCATCATTCCAGTTGCAATGGATGAACTGTGATGAACTGACCTACTTGTGATTGTTTAGAGATTTTAAAGGTTTTATAACAATGCTACATCTTTCATTGGCTATTCTACAATCTATTCACCTTTTCAGCACCAGTAGCCTACTTTCTGTGCAGCCGCACACACACACTCAGGCATGCCAAACAAGCATACACAAAAGTTTCAAGAGTGGGGGATGGAGTAAAAGATGGAGACAAATTGAAGTGTGATTTATTTTCGCGGAACGGATGTACAGGACTGAGCGGCGGTCATATTTTGTACCGCTATGCGGTACATCTAGTTTGGGCATTCCGATATCCTATTCCTCTCTTCGGACACTACTCTAGGCTATCAGGGATCCGAGTGTTATCATTGTAGGCTGTAAAGTGCTTGCCTTGGCCTTGAAGGTTACTTCTTGCGTTGCGTGTGCAGCGTCTACTTCAAAATTTGGCCCCTTCCCTCTCCTCTCGCCTTCTGTGTTCTCGTGAAGTGAGGAAATGTGTTGGCAGCGCACGCACCCAGCTGATCATGTGACATAGAAATGACTCAAAGATCAGGAAGCCAGCGCAGAAACTGACTTTGGTTTAAGCGTTGTAAGGTAAACTAGCCTGTATTGCAGGTATATTCATTAACTTTACTCAAGATTTTTGGAACGATAATTTAATTGGTGTCATCACGTTAATGCGTCGCCCCTTGGTAAATCAAAAATAGCCTAGCATATTTTATGCGCTCTCAATGTCCCGAAAAACAGCTGTCGACTTAAGGTAGTCTAACTACAGTCTATAGTTTCGAGAAATTATGAAACTGTGTGTATTTGTTTCAGTCTAACATATATTCTGCGGTGGTTGTTGTGAATACATTTTTAATGCAAGTCCCAATATTATTATGGGACTTCCGCATGAACTAGGCTACTTCGAACCAAGGGCGTCTCACACACACCTCTTTCAGAGCAGGTGTTGAGATTGTTGTGTAATTACCATTAAAAAGGGATTGCTGCCATTAAAAAATGTAAACAATTATGCCTAAGAGGCTCAATGAAACAGGCGAATTTACTTGACTGCTCCACTACCTATCGAACACATTAGAATAGTCAATGGCTCTGGTTTGTCCGAAAAGCACTTAGACTAGGGTGGCATTAATAACGCAAGTAGCATGTTTTGTGTACACTTACAGTAACAGACAGGCTATATTGACATTGAAGGAACTCCTTCAGGTTTTGTGCCTGTTATTTAATTCATATTTCTCTACTTTAAAGAATAAAGAAAAAACAGTAAACCTGCCACAAACAATTGGCGCATGGCCATTTACTCTGCTCCACCAGATTTGTTCGCAATAAATAATTAGACGTTGTTCCTTTAACCACATATTTTGCTGCATGTATGTAAAACATGGATGTGTGTTAAATCTGTAGGCGTGTTTAAAAAGTCATTATTGCAACTTCAATTTGCATGTGGTTATGGTTCTTCCTTTTAGGCCTGTTCATGCATTTTGCCTCTTGTAAAAGGCAAATTACAGACCTGACACAAAATAACAACCTGACAAAGTTCTGGGAATCTTCTCTGCCTCCTTAGAAATAGTGTATTCATACACTTAGACACTAAGCATCTTCGTTTCTGTGAAACAACTTTCCTTTTCTGTGACGGGTCAAGATTTCATATTTCTTGCTGTAATTTGTCCTCAGAGAAGCAGATGGATTACCAGTGTGGAGTGCCCAAGGACCCGAACCAGCTTGCACAGACTATCAGTTCCAATATACAAAAGATCACACAGCAAAGTAAGTGCACAGAGTATTGAGACTTTATATTCATCAACGGAACAAAATGGATATTTATGTTAAGGCTAAGATTGCCACATTTAAAGTGTGTGTGTGTGTTTCATTTGTACCTGTGTTTGTACCAGCATCTGAGATCCAGAGGATTGTCAGTCAAGTAGGGACACCACAGGACACCACTGAGCTGAGACAAACGCTGTGAGTGTAAAATGGACACAAAACATTTACCCTGTTAATTTCATTACTCCCACTGAATCCCTTGGCTGTGATTGTAAAACGGACACAAAACATGTTAGTTTCGTTTTTTACTGTTCATACTCCCACTAAATCCCTTGACTAGGCCTATGAATTGTTTCTGGGCTAATTTCTTCAAAACCTACCCTGTGTGATATGGAACCGTAGTGCACTTCAGGTCATGTAGGCTCCGTTTCCAAAAGGGTTAGCTAATGTGCAAGGTCCCTCTGTCATCTCAATTATGATTCAATTTAGTATATGTCTGAGCAAAGCAAATGTTGAGGAATATTAGGTAAAGTTTGCTTTGGTGGGATTTTATTGTTGACTTACATGGCAGATGGTAATCCTGTGAATTGACATTGGATGAAAGTCTAGGTTTATTAACAAAGAGGGTGGTGTCACACTTTGACTTTATATTGTACTTGCATTGTAGACAACAGAAGCAGCAAAATGTCAACAATCTTGCCAAAGAAACGGATAAGTTGATGAAAGAGTTTGGTTCCTTGCCGGTAACAACAGAGCAGGTAAAGTAATTGCCTTATCATGATATTTACAATGTCAAGGTCATTTTCTCACACAGTATTTGTGTTTCATTTCCTGTGGAATGTGGTAGGCTTTAGTTATGTTTCCATACGACAGTCATGAAGGAAACTGACAATTCAGCTTACTTGCATTTGTATATTATACATTTGTGTGCTATTGAACTGAGCAACTATGTCCAAATGCCAATGCGGAATCATGCGAGTAACACAGGTTGTTCTTGTTTTGGAACAAAATCCAAGTCATTGTTGTTGGAAGGGTGATTCTATTCATTCATGTAGGCCCTACTGTTGCAGAGCAACTGTCCTTTTAACTAACCATAAGCTCAGACTTTAAACCAAAGAGGAACTGCTGCTGATAGATTTGATCACTACTTTATTGTTGACTTCAACCTAGAAAGATATGGTTGACACAACTACCCTAGTTTAAAGGAAAACTCTGCTCTAACAACAACCTATGATAACAAGTGTACATTTTTGGGACCAAAACAATATCAATCGGGGCAGTTTTGAGTAAGACCGGAATATGCATTTACAACTGAATAGTTTGTAGCATAGTCTTTGGGGGAAGCACACAATCCATTTTCCTTGACAGCGGTCTGTTATTAGCAACGGTCTGGTATCGAGAAATATCAGACCACCAAACGTTGGGAAGGCCTATTCAAGTGAAATGGAGCATTCTGCAGCATTATGAAGAGCAGTGTAATAAGAAAACATAATTTGCCCTATGGCTAGATACATTATCATCCTGGAAAATGACTTCATCACCAAAAAAATCCTTTCGATTGATGGAAAGACTTTGAAAGACCTTGAATTTCCCCTGGGGATCAATAAAGTATCTATCTATCTATCTATCTATCTATGTATCTATCTATCTATCTATCTAAGACAAGAGTCCAACATTTTAATGTATACTTGTGCATTTACTGTATGACTGCCATCTCCCCTGGTCCTTTTCCTGACATGCAACCCCATATCATCAGTAACTATGGAAACTTTATTGTTTTCTTCAGGCAGTCCTATTTTGAGACTTACAGCTGACAACAAAAGGCTCTCATTTTCTGTGAAATTCAAGTATTTCAGTATTGGATTGCCAGTATTCAAAAATCACATTAAGAATTAAATGATTGGCAAATTGTCTCCATCTAGTGACCAGTTGTAATATCAAACCTGACTCTTGAGCATGGCACTATGTGTTTGGAATAAATGGCAAAAGTAGTTGCTCAAAAAACATATACCTCCAAAAGTGGCAAATTGTTGCTTTAAGTTAGATGTTATGTACTTGGATTTCATTCGTTGCCCTGGATGTGAATGAATTACAGACTCAAAAACGACCATCCTATTTAAAATGGGCACATACATTTGTAGAAATTTCAGATTCACACAGATTTGTCTTTCTGTAGCAGAAACATTAGCTCAGTTGTTCAGCAAACAAATAACCCCCTTGAAAACCCCAAATCACTTAACTGTCCATCCTCATCATCTAGCGCCAAAGAAAGATCCAGAAGGACCGCCTTGTCAATGATTTCTCCAACGCACTGGCACTTTTCCAAAGGACTCAGAGGGAGGCCGCACAGAAAGAGAAAGAGTTTGTTGCCAGAGTTCGTGCCAGCTCCAGAGTATCGGCAAGTGTGAAGTCTACTCTTATAACTTAAACCTAATGTTTTTTTATGTTAACTGTTGGTGAATTACATCTCCCAGTATGTTTGGTTTAGTTCCCATGCCTCACTGTTAAATGTGTGGCCTGCTAAGATCTGACTAATGCTGTATTTCCTCATTGTGATCATTCACAATTACGGTACAGAAAAACAGTTTGAAGTGTGAAGGTGTATGAGAAATTATTTTTAAAATGGTTTTAATGTTTGGTTTCAGGGTGGTGCCACAGATTATGAATTTGGAGGAAGTACTAATCCTTTTGGAAGGTTAGAATTTAAAACATTTTGTTTCATTTCAAAAGATGGTAACCATTTGGCAAGTGACAGGAAGTTGTGTCTCCACACGAAAACGAAAACAGCCACATACAGTGGGAAGTGCTTCGACTTGGCCAGCTTCCCTCACGGTTCACGCGGCATCACGCGACTTTAATTTGTATTTTTCCAGTGACGCTGCAACAACCGCAGGACAAATTAAACATTCTGGTTTTCTCCGAGTGCAACGATGATAGACAGACATCATTTGGACAAAATATAGAGCATATTAACCTCCGTTGCTCAGCCAAATGCCTTCCTGTTACGTCCTGTTATCACGGAGTTACAGGCGATAAACGATTTTTGATGGTCACAAGTTTACTTCATTAGCGTTTATTGAGAAAGAGTGTTTTTCATTTAAAGGCATGACTTCGTGCTTATTAGTGCTCTCCCCAATCCCAGACGTTTACATTGCATGTTTGTTTGTAATGGATGCAACCGCAAGATACGCTTGTCATAGGCGCCGATACCGTGGGTGCTCCGTCTCTCGGGCACCCACTGAAAACATTGAGCACCCACGTGTGCCAGCTTACAGTCCCGGCTAAATTTATATTAATTTAAAATCAAACATCACAGTTTATGTTAAATTCAGCATCTCTCATAATGTGATTGGATATGTTGCTGTCAATTCCCTACTCCATATACTAACCACCAATGAGAGCGTCTTTTTTATGCTGAAATTCCTGACACTTCCCATCTGAAGAATTAACGCAAGGCTTTGTCGGGTCTTCAGCCCCAAATGTTTAAAATGTATATAGCCCTGAATATCATTTTAAAAGTAGTCTGACAAAGCTTATTGTTTTGTGACACAGCTAAACACTGGTACCTCATAGAACGTCTATAACATAGCCTAGGTGGTCGCAACTCACAAAAGTAAAGCAGATAGAAAGAACTCACGCAAATCTAGCCTACAACACACAGACCGCAGGGAGAGATGAAGAAAGGCCAAGACAGGTGCTTTTATGATTGTTGGCTTCTGATGGTATCTTGCTAAATCACTGAACTGCATTAGGTGACACAAATGGTATTGCCTTTATCTTATAACTCCTTGTCTGAGCTACTACCAGGCCTATGGTTTTTAAAAGTCAGATGTTCCCTGACAAAGACATTCGAAAATTAAGAATGTTTATTGACTTGAAAAACACACTCATTTTTTTGCAAACTCCCTTCATTCAACCCTTGAAGACATCGCGGTCTGGTGCGCTATCAGTGTTGCGCGGGTTTGGTCACAAGCGGCCCGCGGTCGACCGATATTTTAATCAACCCAACCGCAACTCGGTCCGCGAATATTAATTAGGACAAAATTATACCCGACCCGCGATCCGACCCTCTTATTTACAAAATGTGTGCTTTTGGTTATAGCCTGCATGCAGTGTGACAGTAGGCCATTTCTGTAAAACAAACTAATTTATCTTCTTTCGAAAACAGAAATGGTGAGGCAAGGTATAGGCAAGAGAGATACATTGCTGGTTAAAACGTTAGCGTAAGAACTGGTTTATAATGCTAAATGAAGCACAAAGCACATTTACTAAAGCACATCCACTGTTTAAAGTCACAAACACCCGCGGGCGACCGCTTAATTTCGGGCAGACCGCGCAACACTGTGCGCTATGTAGATCGTTTCTCGTACCATTTAATTTCTCAGAATGTAGGTCTACTAGGCCTACAATAACGTCATCACCAAATACATCTTTTATTTTTAGTTGATCAACCACAAAGAGTAGCATAGGCCTACTGTGCACAGTGCACTGATGACTGTAGCAGCCCAAGGTAACCAGTTGTTGTAGATGAGAGGCAACCCCTTGTTTCAGATAGTCTGGACAACATGTTACCTGGGTGTTGCCTACGTTATTAATTAATGGTAGCCTACAATAGTTAATTGATTCGCGTAACATATTAGTTGGCTCAAAGAGTAGGGAATCAGGATGGAGAGAGTCATGCGTGTTGCTTTTGCGGGATCGAATCCAGTTTAATGCTAGATTTCAAAACATATATTTTTTACATGTCTTTTTTGAAAGTGGCTGTAATGTAGCCGAAAGCCATGGCGTATGAAAAGTTTAATTTCAAACCGCCTAAAAACTTGTTTGTGAATGTCTGACAACTGCTGCAGCGCATGCACGCAAAGGAAACCAGTAGGTGGAGAAACCAGAAGGCACGACCGAACGATTTTAAGGCTATTTTGCATAGGCTACTCAGTGGTGCTATTTCACACGATTATAGCAACCCCACTTACCGGGTTAGGTGGAAGGTGTTAATACGACATTGTAGCCTACAGTGGACTAGGGCTGTCAAAATTGCTCAAAAATGACGTTCGAATATCCCCTCTAAAATAAACACATGTATTCGACTATATTGGAATATCTAGGCTATAGATCGGGCATTATGTCATCTGTTTTTAACTTTTTGTATGGTTATTGCTTGACAGGGGGGATCCCAAGCAGCTTTCAGCCATAAGGCATTTCCTAATTTACCCGACACTGATATTCAAAATGTTGAAACTATTTCGGCATAGCCTATAAGCATTAAATGTAATGTGTCTTTAAACGGTAGAGCATACCGCAGCCACCACGCCTGGCAGGAGTTGAGTCCTGCTCCCTCTGTGTGGTTGCTAGCATTGAAGTCGCTCCCCTCAGACGTCTTCCATTAAGGGCAGAGCTGCACGGCATGGACCTGTCAACATCATCGGGTTTTCAAGTGGGCACCCCACTTCACTGATGTTTCGTCAACAAGCCCACGACACCTCAGTGGGGCTTGACAGCAGAACCAGCGTCCTGGAACTACTCCCTCTGCCGATCTGGGACCTACCGTGCAACCCTACTCCCTTCCTCTCTGCCCGCCTGGCTTTGCCAACGTTCACTCCGCTTCAGCCACAGCCCCCTGGATGACTGCTCTGCCTGCTTTGAAATGCTGTTCACTAGGCTCTTGCGGGTTGCACCTCTAACCCCAAGACTCCCTAGTGCTCTCCAGAGGGACTGTCCTGGGAATCCCCTGCACCCCACCTCCACTGCATCCCACCTCCCCTGCACCCCACCTCCACTGATAGGTTCCAGGCTCTCCAGCCCCTCTGCTGGCTCTCTGCGATGAGCGGCTGGTACTTCCCCAACTTGCGCTGATGTGCCTCCTCGATCCTCTCCTCCCAGGGTACCGTTAACTCTATCAAAGCCACCTGCTTTGTTGCAGGAGACCAGAGCACAATATCTGGTCGGAGGCTGGTGCTGGCAATTTCTTCCGGGAACCTGAGTTGCCTACCCAGGTCAACTCTCATTTCCCAGTCCTGTGCCGTGCCAAGGATCCCTGCACACCTGCCCTCCTTGCCCGCCTTTTCCCCTGGCCTGAGAAAGCTGATAAAGCGGGGGCCATTGGTTTGAGTCTGGGGTCTTCTCCGCTTCCTCTCTCTCTCTAGTCCCTCCGCCAGTTGCGCCAGCACTTTATCATGGCGCCACCTGAACCTCCCCTCGGTCAGGCTTGCTTGACAGTATGACAGGATGTGCTCGAGGTTTGCTGGTCTCTTGCACTGTGCGCAAAATGGGTCCTCTGACAGCCTCCACCTTTGCAAGTTCGTCGGTGTTGGCAGTACATCGTACACAGAGCTCAGCAGGAACTTCAGTCGATGCCCCTCCATGCTCCAGATGTCCTTCCAGCTAAGGGATCTTCCACGGACGCTGTCCCACCGCGGTCCAGCTGCCTTGCTGTTTCATAGCCACTGCGCGCTGGCTTGCCTGCTCTCCTCCTCCACAGCTCGGATCTCCTCTTGCACCATTCCTCCACGCTCCTTCCCTTTCGCCTCCTTCCAGCTTGCTCGGGTAATGACTCCAAGGCCCAACCTCCCCTGTGTCACGGTGCCCGTGATGTCGGCGTGTTGCAACCGCTTCTCTGCTTCTCTCAGAGCTCCGCTGGCGCTCCATTTCTGGCCAGTCCCATAGACTGTAAAAAATATGGACAAAGCGTCTGTGACATCACCCATAGATTTTCTGAAGAACGGTTATGAAGCCGTTTATGGGGGGTATGGGCGGCGCCATCTTGGAAAACCTTGGGAAATCCTAACCCCGCCCACCTCCTGAGCAAGCCGGTGAACCCGCCTCGTCGTCAGCCCGAGCAGCCTCAGCTAAGCTATCTGTAACGTTAGGCCTACAAGATGTATTGCAGTTTTTCGAACTTCCGGGTAGGCTTCATTGTTCAGATTAGAATGTTGCCGCTTGGCCAGTCCTCATGGTGATGTCTGCCTGCCGCACCGCCTGATCCTCACTGTCCCGCAGCATCATGATCATGTTAGTTGTAAACAAACGGGCTACTTGGTGAGGCTTGGCCTCACAGATAGGCCTATTAACTGACCGCCCGATTCACGTTGGGCAGGGGGGGCCATCAGATATTTGTTCCCAAGGGTCTATGAATTGTTAATCCGCCCCTGCCCCCAACGAACGCAACTTTCCACCTCTGAGACAGCTTAAAAGAAGTCTAGAGGACTCCTAACTCACTGACCTACTTACTGTAGGCTGCGCAAACCACAGGCCTTTTTTTGGGCAAGCCTGCATTCGAGGCAGGCCTTCTGTTGAAGAATTTTATATAAATATAAATAGTGTGGCATACTCACGCTTTATGTCTCCTTCTTGCAAACTAGGCCTATAGCCCAACCATTTATGTCTTCAAAAAATAACAACTTGCCAGATATGCCTTCATATCTTTAGGCTTCATTCAGCATTTTGTTCTTCCACTGGAAATGACTCTTCTAAATTTGCTGCCTGTTGCATCCTTTCTGTTTGTATTGTTTAGAAAAGGTTTGACGTCTTGAGTTAATGCATTAAACATTGTTTGCTGGTAACCATCCACAAATAGCCTACAGATTCTTGCGTGCGTCATTCTCTATTCTCTCCAAAATGTGCCCGTTCTATAGGCTGGCCAAGTGCGTAATTCTGCGGCATAAAGCAGATGTATTTGTTTATTGTACAGAAAAATAAAAATAACCTGTCAAGCAGTCAATTGACTACATTGCAGTCAATAAGTTGGGCAAATTACGAAACCAAAACGTGGGTCATAGTTGTCTAAGCCTCTGCTGTGAGGCCAAACCCATGAACAAAGACACATGTGATTTCCCCACGGGCCAATGGATGTACAAGTTTTCTCCTGTGCCTATGGTATTTAATCCAGTGTTTTGTCAAGTTGCAAAATGCTATTCGTTTTAACAAATTTTTATGATAGTATGAAGTACTTTTTGTATAGGGTACTATCTTAATTGCTTTATACTCAATACTTGACCAATGGCTATTGCATCTGTCTATTGAAAGTGAGAATGTGGCATGTGATCTACTGTGTAGGCTTCATAAAATAAAATAAACAGATTGCCAATGGCCTACATGGGGTGCGTTTCCCGTACAACTACGGAGGTTAGCTTTTTACTAACAGGATGCATCGTTCAACTAACCAACATGTAAGTTACGACTGTTTCCCAAAACTGTCGTACTTACATAGTACTGTAAGTTTGGACCATGATAGTTTCCAAACTTCAGTAGTCTGGACTAAGGTGGTTAATGACGTTTAGTACAGGCACCTGCACATACTTCTGTGGCGCATTGTGTTAAGGCCGGCAGATGACAGCCGCCGTTGCACAGCAGTTACCAGTCCCCTTTCCAAGAGTTCGAATCTATCTGGGTTAAGATTTTGACAACAATATTGACATCGTTGTTTACCTAAGTTTATCTTTTGTGCAGATCATATTATCAAAATCAGAATCTGCCTTCTTGGCTTGGTTTGCGTAAACTAACAAGGACCCCCCCCCATGAAAATCAAAGTCTACATATTCTCAGCTGACTCGTCAAAAAGTGCGCACCACCTTATTATTATCTGCATGTGTGTGACTTTTTCTTACGTGCACATGGCTGCAAAATGACTTTTAATTTATGTATTTTCTGCCTTGGGCATTAGAAACCTAAATATATTTATAATTATTAATTTGCAAACAAATAACTGGCGTCAGTGACGTCTTGGGCAATTAGAAACCTAAATATATTTATAATTATTAATTTGCAAACAAATAACTGGCGTCAGTGACGTCTTTGACCTGAAGATCCCTGGAACTATGCTTCTACTAGCATTCTACCACAGGTCGAGAGGTGTAGTTGTAACTACACAACTTTACGATAGTGGTTGCGAACGTTCGTTGCTACTATGGTTTTGGGAAACACTAACGTAGTGTAACGATGCATTGGATTAGGCCTATGTAAGTTCCAAATATGAATGTAATTCTGCGGCATAAAGCAGATGTATTTGTTTATTGTACAGAAAAATAAAAATGACATGTCAAGCAGTAAATTGACTACATTGCAGTCAAGAAGTAGGGCAAATGAATTTACCAAAACGTGGGTCATAGTTGTGTAAGCCTCTATAGCGTAGCCTGTTAAAAACGTCGCAGAAGCCTACCCAAGGCTACAGATTAATTCTGAATAGTTATTTCTCTACTGGCTCAATTATCACACCACTGTTTTGATTTGCGTAGTTGCGTTACCCCAACACTGACAATAATGTAGACAGCAAATTTCGATTTCGATTTTCGCTACCAGTAGTCAAGCCTCAACCCAAGTAGCCTAAATCGAGGTAAATCGAGCTTTTTCAGAAGGGGCGGCAGGCAGAGCGATGTACAGTGGCAATGCGACGCACAGTGGCTGAAAGTGGTACTAAAGCTTCACGCAGCTTCACGCCTCGTAATGCGCGACTGAAGTGGCCATTTGAAAGCGATGCCCACTGTAGGCAGCTTTGGGCATTACAGTGGAACTGCAAACATTGACCACAAACCCTACTTTTGTTTATTTATACTCCACAGAACAGTAGCTGCGGACATTTAGGCCTATTTCAGTGCTGTAGATCAGCTACTTGTATGTAAAAGGTGCACTAAGTCATGTTATGCAGTTTCTAAGCTAAAACATTTTTTGTCACATACAGCTAACATCTCCTCATGATCCCCTAGCTGCCTGTCCCCTGAATGAACTGTAAAAAAACGCAGTCTCTGTGAGGAACCCAGGCTCCAAAAACGGCAACAAAAACAGTCGGGTCCAGCCTGGACCATGAAACATAACAAATTGTTCCAGCCAATCACCGATGAGATGCGCATTCATGTCAGTTTCAATTGCAGGGGAGGGAGGGGGCTCTATGTTTTAGTTTGAAACGTCAACAGAAGTGACATTACCCAACCGTGCTTAGAGAACCGTTAAACTAACCCTAACACCAATATGTGTAAATGTAAAATAAAATAGGGTCTTGTTTGTTTTAGTCTAGTATTTTGTCACCGTTGTCATGCCAACTCTTCCCTATCATCAGTGATGGTCAGACACAAATCCAGGCAGATGAGGAAGCCATTACTGAGGATGACCTGTATCTCATCCAGGAGAGAGAACAGTCCATACGGCAGCTAGAGGTGATTCATCTGAATTGATTAGTAAACTGAATTGCAGAGTAAACTCCACACAACTTAAATGTCATACTCTGTTTATCATAGTGTGTACTTTGTTTTTTTACTTCTATTCCATTTCACTTGGAGAATATGTTTTCTATATCTTGCATAATTTGAGCTGCTTAAAATATGTTTTTTCTTTCTCAGTCTGACATCACAGACATCAATGAAATCTTTAAAGACCTGGGAATGATGGTCCATGAGCAAGGAGACATGATTGGTAAGACTTCATTCTCCATTTTCACAGACCCCTTTAGGCCCACAGGCCATGGTAGTGTAAGGACCACATACACATCTGACGGCACATCTCCCTCTTTGTCTCACACACACACACACACACACACACACACACACACATACACGTGCAAGTGCAATCTCAGTATTATGTTGCACTGCCATGCTATAGTAATTTTGAATGAATGACCCAGTCAGACAATGGTAGCAAAAATCAGGAAGTAGCAGGACACATAAAAACAGACATAAGAAACATCAGGACATAATGAATATAAAAATTATGAGATATGAATTTAGATTTCAATACTCTCACATGAAAGGAACCAACAGACTGCTGATATTTTGACACCTTTTGACAATGACACCTAAAGAGAGTTGCAAACCCGCTCTTGGGTGTTGACACCCCTCAAAGACCAATTAAAGGTGTGAAGATCACTAAAGAGCTCACATGGATAATGAGTACCATTGAGATGACAGACCATAATAGTCTGTCAAAGCATGCTGTCAGAACATGATGTAAGTGCTTAATGTGTTGTGTTTATGCCAATGCACACAATTAATAAAAAAAAATACTAATAGAAATCAAATAATATGGAGTCCTTACAGGCCTAAACAGAAATTGGAAAAAATAAATATCAGTTTACGGTGTAAATGGGATTCTACAAAAAACAGCATATCTTAACCTAGTGTGTGATTCAATTCTGAGATTTCAAAGGATTTAAAAAAGCTTTATTATCTATCATATACAGTGGGCATTACTTTAAATTGGCCAGCTTCCCTCGTGGTCCGCGCGTAACATCACACGGGATCACGCGACTTTAATTTGTATTTTTCCAGTGACGCTGCAACACCCAAACAACCGGCAGATGTCTCTTGTGAGCAGGGTGTCTTGTAAAATGAAATGGAGCCTGGAAAACCCTACACAGACTTCACTACAGACTTTAGCAGACTGGTTTAGAAATAATTTAATAGCCAGAAATATGCCTGCCCTGCCCTAATAAAGAAATATTTGGTTAACTGCGAGTGAATCCCGTTTGCAGCCGTAAAAGAAACGCAGGCGAATGAAACATTCCGGTTTTCTCTGAGTGCAACGATGATAGATAGACATCATTTGGACAAAATATAGAGCATATTAACCTCCGTTGCTCAGCCAAATGCCTTCCTGTTACGTCCTGTTATCACGGAGTTACAGGCAATAAATGATTTTTGATGGTCACAAGTTTCCTTTATTAGCGGTTTATTTTTTTGATTATTAAAGAGTGTTTTTCATTTAAAGGTTTGACTTTGTGCTTATTCAGTAGAGCATTTAGTGCTCGCCCCAATCCCAGACGTTCACATTGCATGTTTGTTTGTAATGGATGCAACCGCGAGATACACGCTTGACGGCAATGAGTTGTTAACAGACATGAACCAAGACATATAGCCCAGCAGCATTCTATCTAAAATAACACATACTTGAAGTACTATTCATGATATGTTGTCAAATATTGAAGTCGTGGGAAGTTTACATAATTTAAGCTGTAGGATGTTTAATTCGTTCCCCATGCTGTTCTCCTTAAATAACTCTTGAACGGTTTTGTTCAGAGCTATACATGCAACTGTATTTGACAAAGGACAGATGTATGTTGCTAGTGACAAAATATTAACTTTCAGTGTTTTACAATGTCTTTGTAAATTACGTTTAATTAAAAAGTGTTTCATTCGTCCCGGTTCTCCCCTATGCTCTGGCTCATAGGCGCCGATACCGTGGGTGCTCCGTCGCTCGAGCACCCACGTGTGCCAGCTTACAGTCCCGGCTAAATTTACATTCATTTAAAATCAAACATCGCAGTTGATGTTAAATTCAGCATCTCTCATAATGTGATTGGCTCTGTTGCTGTCAATCCCCAACTCCATATCCTAACCACCAATGAAAGCGTATAAAAATTCCTGACTCTTCCCATCTGAAGAATTAACGCAAGGCCATTGTTTAAAATGTATATAGCCCTGAATATCATTTTAAAAGTAGTCTGACAAAGCTTATTGTTTTGTGACGCAGCTAAAACACTGGTACCTCATAGAACGTCTATAACAGACAGCTTTATGCGCAGGGGAGAGAGTGCGCGCGCGCGCACTGTGCTTTATGATTGTTGCCTTCTGATGGTATCTTGCTAATTCACTGAACTGCATTAGGTGACACAAATGGTATTGCCTTTATCTTATAACTCCTTGTCTGAGCGACTACCAGGCCTATGGTTTTTAAAAGTCAGATGTTCCCTGACAAAGACATTCGAAAATTAAGAATGTTTATTGACTTGAAAAATGGTGGTCGCAACTCGCAAAAAAACTAAAGCAGATAGAAAGACATGGCAGACATGGCAGGACGCCACTTCACAGGTTGCTGTTCCCTGATTGTGATTCAACCACATTTCTTGTAGGACAATGGCAGACTAATCACACTGGTTCTTCCACTTCCTTCTTTGTGGTTTCCCAGACAGCATAGAGGCCAACGTTGAGAGTGCTGACCTCAATGTCCAATCTGCAACTCAGCAGTTGGCAAGAGCAGCAGACTATCAGGTAAAGGGACATATGATACTCACGGGGCACTGTTCTAGAATTAGCATGACTTGGTGAGTTTAGTGAAGTTTATTTGCTGATTATTAATTTAGAAGTAAAAGCAGCAATAAGTGTTATGCCAAATAAGACTGAAAACTTACTGCAATGCTGTAATGTACACCCACAGTGTTTGTGTGAATTATGCTATACTCAACACATATCCTTAAATTCACAAAATAATGCTATACTCAACACTCATTTTGTGTCCTTGTATTACTTTATATTATTCATATTACTTTAATACGTGTCAGTTCACAAATGGCCCTTCATATATTTCCAGCGCAAGTCGAGGAAGAAGATCTGCGTTTTGATAGTAATTTTGGGGATTGTGGCTGTAATTATTGGCCTCATCATTTGGGCATCCCTAAAGGGATGAGGCCTTTACCCGTCAGCTGCTCCTGCTGGCTGTGGACCGTTCAGAGCCATGTCCCCACCCCCCCCAGGGAGACTGCTGCTACCAGGCATGCTTCTTTCAACATGGATGTGGCACTGATTTATTTTCATCACTAATGACACTTCACAACCCACAGTACTGTAAATGCTTTCAAGATCCAAACAAAGGGATGCTCATTTTAATAATGCGCAAAATTTGTTTTTTAGATTGTAATAACCTTTGATGGGACAGTTCCAATTTTTAGATATTTTATATATTTTGACTTTGTATAGTTATGTATGTTCTGATGCCAAATGCAGTAACAAATGACCTATCTATGCAGAAACTTTAATAAAAGCATTCCCTTTAAGTCATAATGATCTTTAACTCTATTGTAAGTAGTGGTAAGAGACATTGTAAAGGCATCTCTTAAATAGAGGGAGAGCAGATAGCTAACAAACGTTCAGAAAAAGTCCTGTTGGCTAATTTGAGGAAAAGTCGGTAAAGGGGCTATTTCACACAATTTGAGGGTGCTGAATTCAAATATTTTGTTTACCAAGCTCAATTTTGAGTTTTAAGCTTGCTAATTAGCATAGTTAGCATAATTCACATACTTTTTGGTTTTGCCATCAGATATCGTAGGAATTCATGGGCGTAGATTTGCGTGGGGTCCGAAGGACGTGTCCACACCAGTATCAAATAATGACTGAAATGTCCCCACCAATATTCAGGTTGAAATGGGGGGAAAAAGCGCCTCATGCGGTACACAAAAGGTTAAATCATTTCCCACTTCAGTACCACCACCCAAAATACGTCTTTGAGACAGATCTGTTTTTTGATTGGCTTAGCTCCCTGTAGACTATAATGCTGTAGATTAGAAGTTTTTGGCACACTTGGCTGCAAAGATCTTAGCTCTATAATCTTTGCTTGGCTGTCGATTCGAGGATGTCGGGCATGAAAAGAAAGGTGGAGGACAACAGAAGTTATTTCAAGAAAAAAAGTGTAGCCCTATGTCCTAATATTATGCACTAGTTATGAAACAAAGTGTAGCCCCAAGTCATAATATTATGCACTAGTTATGAAACAAAGTGTAGCCCCAAGTCATAATATTATGCACTAGTTATGAAACAAAGTGTAGCCCCAAGTCATAATATTATGCACTAGTTATGAAACAAAGTGTAGCCCCAAGTCATAATATTATGCACTAGTTATGAAACAAAGTGTAGCCCCAAGTCATAATATTATGCACTAGTTATGAAACAAAGTGTAGGCCTAAGTCCTAATATTATGCACTAGTTATGAAACAAAGTGTAGGCCTAAGTCCTAATATTATGCACTAGTTATGAATGCCAGAAAATTCGTTTTTTGGTAGGCTACACATTTAGTTGACAGTGCTATATGTGTATAGCCTATTAAATGGACGTTGGAATCAACCAAATACCAGCTATTTCAGCTATATTGCGCTAGCAGATTTGTGTACTATGACAATGGTTACTAAGGAAAGGAAATGCATGCGTTTAACCAGCAATGCAATGTTTGCTAAAATGAATGAAAATGGCACGAGGATGTCAGTGAAAACAAATGCATTTAAATATGGGCTTGACGTGCTGAGGATAGAACATGAATGCAAAACAGATGACAGAAAAAGCAACCCAGCCGCTCCCTTTATTAGACAGCGTTGGTGTGGCAGGGTCACAGCAGCAGGTGAACTTGAATAAGGACATGGTGTTTTTTTAGTGTTAGCTAGTTATAGGCTAGTTATAGACCTAGTGAATACTACTGGTCTTCTTCGAGATTTGAGTCGTGCTATGTCACTGCTCATGACATCAATATTTTATTTATAAAGTGATCGAGGAACCCCGGCCAGGTTGTTGCTCAGAGCTCAGGGGTAGTGTCCCCATCAAAGCTCAGACTAAACCTACGCCCTTGTAGGAATTGCAAAAAATAAGTTGTTAATATACTCTTTATGTATTAGATATGTTGTAGGACAGGACAGGAATTACCCCAATGACCCTCAAGTAGCAAATGAAAATAAGATAAAATTAAAATATAAATTGAAATAATAGCTAAAATTCAGTATGACGTTTAGAAGCAAAATAGATTCTTTGATAATAAATTGATAGAATAGTAGGTGACTGCTCATTTCTCTGTAGAAAGTATTTTGTCACTAACTATTATGAAGAGTTGTCCGTCTTTACAGAGGATTTACACTGTATTTTTTTTTTTTTTACTGTAAAGGCGACTGTGCTTGCCTAGTTAAAACATCACTGGTGCTCTTTCCTATCAATCAAATCCCAGCCATGCAAAAAAATGGAAGAGTGTGCATATTTGAGGGTTGCTGAAGAGTGCTATGGAGATTGCATTATTTGCAAATAAAAATAAAATTTAGACAAGATATCCTTTATAGTGCAACAAAAAGAAACATTCTCCAGTGCATCATTACTGCATATGATGCTGAAAGGGAAGTGGACCTAGGATAAATCCTCAGCTATGAACTGATTAATGTCCCTGTACTGTAGCTATTGTAGATAGCGATGGTTATTTGTGAAGTGGAAATAAGTCATCCTCACTCAAGTGCTGTCTAGCAATGTCGAATGTCCAGTAGTGATCACTACAAAAACTGCTCATTCAACACTGGTAATAGATGCTCAAGATCTAGTTGTCTTTAGGGCACCCATCTGATTGCAGCACATTAAAGAAGTATGCAGAAAAGTTTGTAAGAAACTTTTGTATTGTTATTTGTTATGTGGTAGCAAATGATGTTGACTATCAAAGAAATAGACCTAATGTAGGAATGCACACAGATATTGCAACAGATACGCTCAGGCCAATCCAAACTTTTCTCATCTGTTGTTCCTCGTTGGAACACACTGCCAGTTCCTACAAGGGCAGGGTCATCCCTCTCCATTTTCAAAAAACTCCTGAAGACCCAGCTCTTTAGAGAACATACAGTATCCTCTCAAAGCACCACTTACAACAAGTCTTGCTGATCCTAGCACTTACCATCCGCCTTGAACTGACACTCAACTGTTTAAAAACAGCACTCACTGATGCACTTATTCTTACTGTACTCTACCGTTTTTAAATTGTCCTAAAATTGTTGAGAGAATTGCTTTAAAACTTAACTGTTACCATGTTGTTAGTCGCTTTGGTTAAAAATGTGTCAGCCAAATGTAATGTAATGTAATGTAATAATGGTGTAGGCATATCTGATTAAGACCCAAAGAGTGGATGAGACATACTTATTAAACTAGATGTGCCATGAAGCGATTTTACAAAAATATGACCGCCGCCCCCAGTCCAGCACATTTTTTCCACAAAAAGAAATCACGCTGAAAGGCCTATATGATTCTAACTGTCTCACTAAATTGCATTATCCACAGTCAATTCTCACTGGTATCTGCTAGACAACAAGTACCAAAACATGATTAGTTCATAGATTTCACATGTAAAATTAATTTTATACAACCCCACCTCCATCTTGCCTGTTCATAATTCTGAGAAATTCTTGATTGTTTGTGTTATGTTTATGTTATGTGTGTGGGTGTGAGTGTGTGGGTGTGAGTGTATGTGTGTGTGTGTGTGTGTGTGTGTGTGTGTGTGTGCGTGCGTGCTTGTGTGTGTGCCTGTGTATGTGCCTGTGCATGCAAGCGTACATATGTCTACTGTGTGAGTATGTGTCATACGTATGATTACTGTGAATGTATGTGTGTGTGTGTGTATCTGTTTGTGCACATGTGTGCACATGAAATGGGTTAACATGACCCCTGGAGGCAAACATACGGAAAAAAATGGTCATCCTAGGCCCTACAGTTCTCAAGATATTCACAGAGAACTGTGTCTGCCCTACCCTCCTTTCGGGTGGCGCTATACATGAAATGAGTGGTTATGGAATGGGTTGACATGGCCCCTTGAGATCAACATAAAAAAAAATGGTCCTCCTAAACCCTACGGTTTTGAGATATTCAGAAAACTGTATCTGCCCTACCCTCCTTTCGGGGGTCCAGTCCAGCAGGGGGGGCTACAGATCAAAAGAAAAGCGATGGTTCCATGCTATCCATGTGGGGTTACATGCCCACCAAGTTTAGGTGTACCCGGTCTTTCAGTGTCCCGGGAATCATTGACGGAAATTTGGGCATGCGAAAAAGAAAAAAAAAAAATCTTCGCTTTTATGACCGCTTCGCTGTGCGACGGTCATAATTACACTGGGAGAAAAGAAGACTATCTTCACTTCCCTTTGCAACTGTCAAAGAAATCCCATAAACACAGGAAGGCCTAGGGTAGCCTACATCAGATGGCCTAAAGATTAGACTCTTCTGCATAGCATTAAGTGATTTGCATGCAGTAATTTGAACACTGACCTTGATCTAGCCTACTTTGGCTATTTAAAGCTACATTGTGTACTTTTTTAATTCTTAGCAAAAACCCATTTGTTCTTTCAAAAATATGTGCTCATTCATGTGTAATTATTTCCACCTACTAATCAAAGTATTCTCGTAAGTGTAGAATCTGCTATTTCAAATACATACGCGCGAATGGCTGAATCCATGTTGCGCCTCCATCTTTGAAATACATTCGCCAACGAGGGACATTCCTGGAAATTCAGCTCCGCCTTTCGCGCTTGTAGGCAACACTCATTGCATGATGAGTCTACTCGCGACTGCCGGCAGATTTGAAAGTCTGTTGAGGATGGAGGATTACACCTCAGGGCTCTCAAGTGTCACGCATTGAGCGTGACAGTCAATCATTTCGGTCTTTTGTCACGCTCTCCCGCCACACATTGTATTTCTCACGCAGAAAAACTATTTATATATTTATTATGCTGCGGCCGCGCCGCTCTCACTATGGAACCGGCAGGAATCAAGCGCGTCTCCCCTGGAGTTGAGCCTGCCACTTATCAGCCAATCAAAAATAACGAGAGGGGCTACACAATAGCCAATCAGAAAATAACGGTATTGTATCTGGGTAAGATTTAACGCAACAACCAATGAAAAACGCGTATCCTGGAATTGTTGAACGTGAATTATTGAACGTGAACCTGTTACCTACTTCTTCCAAGTTTCGTTCACCTTGGAGCTTCGAGCTTCAGTTCATGGTTTCAGCACAGAGTAAGTCATCTTTTAATGTTACAACAAATCCACAACTTGTTTGACACAAACAATGACAACGTGACTGCTGCTATAGAGAATGTTTCCCAGATAATTAGCATCAGTTGTTCATGACTGTCTGTAACTTAGCCAACAGTTTCACAGACTGTTCATTGACAACACTTGCTCAGAACAAGTAGCCTATGCCTAGTCATACTTTTCGTTCACGATGACTGACATATTGTCACATTCTAAACATCTCTCTCTCACCAAATAGGCTTAATCATTTTATTAGCACTAAACAAATTAAAGTGTATTGCATAGCCTATTGTTATAGGTCACTTTTAAAATCACGTCATATTATATAATTATATCCTGGCCATGGATGCATTAATCATTGCATCTGTATTCAAAATGTCGGGTAAAAGCAATTAAGCATCCTCTCATTCACCCTGAGAGGAAAGCCCCTAAAAGGTCAGGTTAGTGGATGCTCAGAGGTGGTGAAAAGGCCCATTATTGAATTGTCAGTGCCATGTGTCAAATCATTTCTTTTGCAAATCTGAGCAATTATAAATTATACTTTTGCCCCATTTTGACTTAAGAGGGCATTGCTCCTATACTTTAGCCAATAATCAAACGTCTGCTCTCTTTTGGAAAGCTGAGACACTGTTGGAAAACTGTTAGAATAACTGTGTGATGTACTGTCACAAAGTTACAAAGGCTAGATTATTCTTTTATTTTTCTACCGAATAACAAGCATCTTTGAACTGACCACATTTCAGCCCTCTAGGTCTTGACTTGATATGACTTGAGTCCTAGCATTAGGTCTTGTCATGCTGTGTGCAAAAGTAGATCTATATATATATAGATTCTAATATAGAATGACAACATGAGTACTTTAGACTATTATTTGCCAAGGTATGCTCCTGCATTTGGTAAAATGCCCTATGAAAACTCCCCATAGGACTTTGGGTTATCCAAAATGCATACTGGCAATCAAATGCTTACTGCATATGAACCCCACATAAGCATAATCTTGGCCTCAAATGAAAGGTAATACTCTGAAGTTTCATGCTTGCATTTGGATTGTAGGCTACTTCAGGTTCTGATATGACTACACTAAATATGGAATAATTACAAAAAATACAAATCTTTACAATTTCTATTTCAATTCAATTGGTGTGTATAAGACGGGCTATATTTCTGCACAACTAATATTGGATCAACTGGCAACTGACCTGGGGCTGGTGCAACTCCCATGCCAGTGTGTGTTGACTCTTGCCTGTCCTCAAAACTTGAGAGCCCTGACACCTATTCTCAAGGACATGAAAATGAGTCGCCAAGGAAGCGAAAAAGAGAATTAAAACGCCAACGCGACCGGAAAAACAACAGACCAAAGTCAATATTGGAGTGGCTTTTCTAAGATGGAAAGCTCGTGAGGAGCAAGGATTTTAAAAGGGACGCCGAAGTTGCCTGCTTTCTCCTCGACAGGTAATTCGGCCTATTCGTGTAAACATATACAGTCTATGGTGTAAATTCAAAGTTTTATAGTTGCTTGGCTTACTATAGCATGGTTGTCCATAACGCTAGAATGACGTCTGGGATACTTTTCCTCGCGTCAATGAGAAAGGATTGTCTGTTCTACGTTGTAACATAAATCTGCTATGACGGATCACAGGCAAAGGGCACTGTAAATTGTAGTTATTTTTCATTGCTTTTGCTTTGTAGCCTAAATGTATCCTAATCTGATAATGCTAGGGTAGCCAATTCCAAGGGTGACATTCACATCCTGAGGCCTGTCCTGTAGTCTTATTAATTGTAGACATAGCCTACTAATTACTAAATTGTCTGAAAGTTTTGGGGGAAGGGTAGAAGGGTAGGTCAGAATGGGGGAAGGGTAGACTAGCCTAGTCCATTACACTTGTGAATGGAGCAAGGTAGACCAGCCAGCCCATTGAGACTGATCATTGAGGGTCTAAGTCATTATCATGCAGAACAATAAAATACTTTGATTGAACTTTAGTCAATGCATCTACCAAAATACATCTTTCCTCACGGTCATAAAATGAATGTACTTTGTGGTTAAAGTGAGACATTCTAACATGTACTGCTCTTTTTTTGTCCAGCTATGAGAGAGAACTGAGAGCAGTCACATCAACACCAATGAAGGGAAAGCCCTCTAGTATTAACTACTCCAGAAGTGTCCAGCATTGTGGACAGTGGGACAGACCGGTCAGTCACTGCATGAAAACAATTGTTGATTCTATGTGATTGCTGTTTGATAATAACTGAAAATGTTGTGTAACATCATGCAGTTGACTGGCAACAGCTAGAAATTGCTACATATAAACAATGGAGATACAAACAGGCAGGGAAGCTACACCAAGCGCGTAACTGAAGCGTTCCATTCACAACGCGTAAAATCAATTTTAGAAGAATGGTCTATTTTTTTTTTTCTGGTGTAGTGGCAGCAGGCCTAACGGCATAAGCGAGCGTGCCTGGTGCAGCTTCGAGCTAATTTCGATGTCATTGACATTGATACTGTTCAGAGAAATATATTAAAAACCCAAACCTCCGTTGCTTCTCTCCTTTGTCTTTAAAGTTCTTCCACTCTCTCCTCGTCATCTTTGGAGAGTCTTACTTTTTCTTTGCCTAGCAGGTCTCACCGATCCTCTGCCACCGGCTCTTGGCTTTTCTTTACCTTTCCCTCTTCCTTTACCTTTCCCTTGCCCCTCCGTTGCATCGACTGATCTCTGACTCTGCACACTGAGAAAAATAGTAGGCTATGCTGTAAACATTGCCTTTACACTATTAATCTCGCACATACAGAATAACGATAGCACTGATACTGTACTAACATTAGTATGCATTCGTTTGGGAACCTGATAGCTGATGCTAGCAATGAAATAGTAGCCTACCAAAATAACGAAAACATAAAACTATTAGGCTATTCACTTTACATAGAGGTCATACCCAACATGTTTACTGGCTACATAACTAAATGCAATGTGTAATTGTTTTCTAAAGTAACCTCATCACTGGAAGGAACACTGGACGAAGTCCTAGTACTGGAAGCCATGTTAATCTTGGCATGAAACGGCCACCGTAGGAGTTAAAATGCGCTTGGAATGGGAGGGGCTAGAAAGTAATATCAGAGACTTTCTAATGTGGAGACACAGCACTCAAAAAATACTCCATAGAAATGCATGGGGCTAGTTTGTCACGCCAATATGGCCGTTGTCTACACATATCCCACCCCTTCCTCGGCAAAACGTCGACATGTGAATACATTGAGCCAATCATGTGGTGTGATGTGAATACATTGAGCCAATCATATGGTGTGTTGTGAAGACATCGTGCCAATCATGTGTTGTGATCTCGCGGCTGGAGCAAGATTGGTGTCGTGAAGCCTTGCGCACGCGCAGTTCGACCCAAAGACTGTGCCCGATGAGTGCCCATAAAACGTTGGTATATGGCCGCCGAGTGGAGGGACTTGGCCTAAAAGGACTTTGGTAATATTCAGTTGGTTGTCATATAGAATTTCACCGCTAGATGGGAGAAGTTCTTACACAAGGTAGCTTTAAAGGTAATTTATTGCCAAAACATCACACAATATAAATGAGCTATAATAAACAATAAAGGACTTCACACACAAACTTCTATTTTACTGACTACAAAAATAATAATTATGTAGGAAGTTTAGAAGTTTGAAACCCAGAATTGACCAAAAGTGCACCAAATTCAACACAAATGACAATACACTTGGAGGAGGCCTGCATCCTTTCTTTTCCAGATATTTTAGGATTTGGATATCGCTTCAGTATCGAGTATCAAGATATTTATGGCAGGTATTGTATCGAAGTCATAATTTTGGTATCGTGATAACTATGCCAGAGCCACTCTGTTTTCTAGATGTCGAGGATCGGAGGCTCTACCACCAACAAGTGATGCTGCTCAATGGCATATTAGAAGAGCACATTATCAAGCTCTAGTATGGAGGCAAGCACACATACCAAATCCAGTGTTACTAGATACTAGAAGTAAAATGTTTTTTACTTGACGGTTGTTGCTGATGGTAGATGCAGTTCTGCATTAGGCTTATTGCCGCTATCTAAGTTCATATGTACTGTAGGATATATTCTGAGTTGAAGGTTATCTGTGCAATTTGTTATTGTGATGAAATGCACCACGAGTGACTCACTATTTTAGCAATAAAAATATGGTTGTGTTTTGATTAGAATTTCCGAGTACATTAAAATGCTGATTATGCAGCTTAGAACTCAGAATTGAACTTGGTAAACAAAATATTCAGAATCAGCACCCTCAAATTAGGTAAGAAGGGTGGTTTACCAACTTTTCTTCAAATTTACCGTCAGAAGTTCTCTTCTGTGAAGCTGCTCTCCCTCTAAAAATGCCATTCATGCCATCACCAATGTCCACTCATCAACATTGTAAATTAAACACTATACTGAGAGATTCATTCAAATTCTATCTAGCGCCTTTATCCACTCTAGAAAAGAAGAACCCTAAGGTAAAGCGTTCTGAAATTAGAACCAGTAAACAGGATATGGTAGCAGCAGCACAAGTGGCCTACACAAATTCATCCACATGCTGTGTGTGTCTAAAGCCAGAACATGCCCAGACTTGGTGCTCATTGCTATGTCCTTTTGGTTTGTCCATACTGTGAAGCCCTAGGACCTCAGGTTCAGCCTTCTTCTTCCCAATGCACACTGCCAGGACGTGAGACACGCAGATCTGTGTCCCTTGCTGCTGTCCAGTGAGTTTTGTTGGTTTCTCCAGCTAGCCTGATGCCCAGTTGATGTAGCTTTTGACTCTGAAGAGGATTAGTTGATGCCGGTCTCAGACCTCCTAGGTCGGATCAGCTATCTTAAAAAAATTTCCTTGTCACCTGATCATGCCGACCCTTACAGGCTGCAGTGAATGGACAGATGATTGGTTTGTAACCACTGATCTAGCAGACGCTTATTTTCACAGTACATTAATTCTCATCAACAACATAACCATTGACAGACTATCATACACTGATAACTGACTATTGTGTGCAGGTTTGGCTGATCCTAGGCATTCCAAAATTGTTTTATTGGGCCTGCCTACTGGCCAGTATTAGGCCTTGCTAGAGCAGTACCCCACACAGACCTGGGTACAGGCCTTCATTGTTAGCTGTACTTAAAAAACAAAACATAAAACAACTTGTATGCTATAGTAAGCTTTATTTCACTCTGTCAAATACAGCTACAGATGTAATGTTGAATGGTTAACTCAGTGGTGTAAGGGAAATTGAATGGGCCTGTCATTGTAACCTGTACGCCTAACGTTAATCTTATTCGCTGGCGTAATTCGATAGCCACTAAATGACCCAGTCTCATAAGAGCAAGCCTAAACCTGTTTTCAAACCTCGGATTACAATGCATGATGGTACCATACATCATCAGAGCTTACAAGAAAGAAAAAAAAAATGGGGCGGGAGAGTGAGAAGGCCTGTTTAAAAGAGTATAAATACTATACAGCTAAAGGTCTGATCCACTAGGAGTCCCATCATGCCATTGGATTCCTATTCACTTTCTAGGGGGCTCATTACTGAGCAAACAGACCTAGGAAAAAGCACATTTGAATTCAGCAATCACAGCCATAAGGATAAGTGTGTTTCTTGCTTCAGGAGAACAATGGTTACACCAGAATATGTGTTTTTTTATATATCTGTAATACTTGCTGTTATAGTAACTGTGTTCGCCAACCTGCTTGTCATAATATCGTTGTGTCACTTCAAACAGCTGCATACGGCAACTAATGTGCTTATCCTTTCCTTAGCTGTGGCAGATTTCATGGTGGGACTGTTTGTGATGCCACTGGGATTCATCTGGCTGGTGGAGGCATGCTGGCTCTTTGGGACATATATTTCTGCTTTTTTCAACTTTTTGCATTCCTGTTGACAACAGGCGTCTGTTCATAATGTGGCTCTCATTGCAGTGGACAGATACCTTGCTCTGAACAATCCCTTTCTCTATACCAAGCAAATCACTGTGAATTTCACTGTCAGTGTGGTCTTGTTTACCTGGGCGGTTTCAGTGGGGTATAATGTTTCTGTTCTTTACTGCAGTGGGTTTTTCACGACCTCGCAGGCACTGTGTCCGAGCGAGTGTCCCGTTGCTGTGAGCGAAATTTGGTCTTGGGTTGATTTTGTGGTGGTGTTTGCATTACCTTGCTCCATCATGATTATATTGTATATCAAAATCTTTGCCATTGCCAGGAGGCACGCCAATGCCATCAGGGCAGCTAATAATAATCAGATCAATGTAAATGGAAGCAAGAATGAGAACATGCCCAAACGATCTGAGAGAAAAGCTGCCAAAGTGCTGGGAATACTTGTGTTTGTATTTTTGTTATGTGTTGTTCCATATTTCACTGCTAGTGTCATGGCTAGGTTTATCAATGGCCAAGTGTTAGAGATTGTGCTAAACTGCACAATCAGTATGGTTTACCTGAATTCTTTGTTTAATCCAGTTATTTATGCTTTTTTGTACCCATGGTTTCAAAATAGCATGAAGTTGACTTTGAGGTGTCGTATATGTACCCCCGAGTCCTCTTTCATGCAGCTGAAGTGATTTTTTTTTGCTGTTCTGGTTGGGCCTCATTAGATATACAGTAGATAGATAGATATACTTTATTCATCCACAAAGGGAAATTATGTTTCAGTAGCCATACAAACATCGTTCACATATACATACATACATACATACATACATACATACATACATACATAAATTATTCTAAAAATGTTATTCCTCCCTCTCTGCTCAGGGGGAAGTCCTTAAAAGTGCTGTTGCAGTGGGTAAAAAAGTATTTCTCTATCTGTCTTTCTTACAGCTTAGTTGGTGTAGTAAGTTGTGTAGGATGTGAGCCATTGTCCAATATATTTAAGTTTGTGCAGCATCCTTCTCTCCACCAGCAACTCCAGGGTTGCTCCTCCTTCCTTGTGATCTTATTCGGTTTTTTAGTGTCCCTGGCTGTAATGGTACTGCCCCAACAGATGGCAGAAAAGAAAATTGCACTTTCCACAACACTGATAAAACATCTGCAACATTTTGCTGCACACATTAAATGACCTGAGGTTTCTCAAGAAATAGAGTCTGCTCTGACCCTTCTTGTATACAGCCTCAGTGTTGTATCTCCAATACAGTTTATTGTCTATAAGAACCCCCAAATATTAGTAGTTTTCTACAATTTCTTCTTCCTCACCCAGATTTGAAATGGTATTTAGCTCAGGCCTGGCCCTCCTAAAGTCTACCACCATTTCACTTGTCTTAGCCACATTCAAGACAAGGTGGTTGCTCCTGCACCATGTCACAAAGCGGTCCACCAGTTCCCTGTACTCCGTCTCCTCATCATCACTGACACACCCCACAACTGCAGAATCATCTGAGAACTTCTGCGGGTGACAGACATGACTTCAGTCTCACAACCTGTGTTCTCTCAGTCAGGTAATCAACTAGATGTAGAGAGCGGTGACCGCTGCCCAGTCCTGCACATCTTTGCAAAAATCACGTTTGTCAATTTGTCTACATTTCCTACTCTACCCCCTATTTTTGTGTAAATGAGTGTGTGCATAGTGTGTGTTTGTTTTTGTGTATGTGTGCTTCTGTGTGTGTGTGTGTGTTGGGGGTTAATCAGGTTAATCAGACTAATTAAATCATAGTCATTGTAGTACAGACATTTCTTTGTAATCTTCTGTGTTTCTTTTGCACACTGGTATTGATGCTTCTTAAAAATGTATGTAACCTAAGAAATATGATTTTTTTTTTTTTCTGCTTTGTATGATTATTTAATTCTTAGCTCAAGATGGTGGTTGATTGATTGATTGATTGATTGTTTGTAAACTGGAATTGTGATTGGTCCATTTAAATTTGCCACTTGCCCAGTAAATTATGTCAAGTCTGTGAACTCCGTTGATGTAACTTGCACTGAGGATGGGGTCACCCAAAACGTTTGCTCTTGCACTTATATGGGGTATGGAGAGGTCAATAAATCACTATTTGATGATATACTCATTTTTTTGAAGTCTACCTTTTGAGTGTGATCTCTAGTCTTGTTTTTCTATGATCCTTGAGGAATACATCATGAATCATCAGAAATAAACAGTGCAAGGGGGCAGTGGGGAGTGTCTGCCGAGTTAAACTATAGAGTGTGGTAGACACTACCGTCATTTTGTATGCGTTCAATTAGCATTTTTGCATGTTCCAGTTTGTAAAGAAAAATCCCTATGCGTAAATGAACGGGGTTTCGGGAATCATAAAAAATTATGCCCCCTAATAAATAGGTAGATAGATAGATACTTTATTAATCTAATAGTTGAGTAATTGCTTGTGAGTCCCCACGTTCATATCCTTTTAATAAAATCAGTGTGTATGATGTCTCCATGAGGGCTTTAGAGCTGCTATATCGCTAAAATATGATTTGCTATGCCTCTGCTACCTGCTATAAACTGTCTTCCGCGCTGTCTCCTAGCTGTGCATCACAAGGCAAGCAGTGGCTAACCATAGTTAGCTTTAGCGAGCAAGGATAATAACTTTTTTCACAACAATCACGCTATTAAGTAAAGTAATTACAGAAGGGTTTGGCAGCCGCAATCGGTTGGATAGTATAAATCAGATGAAAACATGAAAAGGGCCCCCCTGCTCACCCTAGAAACTTAGAACATTTACATTTATTCATTTAGCAGACACTTTTCATCCAAAATGGCCAACTGGCCATCCAAACTTTCTTATCAAATTACAGTATATTACAAGGGACTACATTCACTCCAGAGCAACTTTGGGTTTAGTGTCTTGCTCAAGGGCACAAAGGTGGCAACTGAAGCCACAACTTTTCAGGCTAGGCTACTGCATGTTAGCCCAGCTCCTTAACCTCTACGCTACCACCACCCTAACTCAGCAACTTTTTTAAAAGTTTTGTGGAAAGAAATGGACATATTGAGTCTTACAGATATGGCTGCAGTCAGGCTTCTACTACAATACTGAATGAATGAATGGCTATATCCCTATTACCTCAACCTGTTCTTGCACTGAAATAGTTTTTTATTTTACCTTGTCTACATTATACTTTACTCTCCTATTTGTCCATATTATTTATGTTGGTCTCTAGACCTTACTCTTGCACTGTTGCACTGTTGGACTAATATTGGACTACTTTTTGCACCTTCACCATGACACTCACTCTCTTGAGCACCTTGCCAGGCACACATAACTAAGGACTATGGTTGGACTACTGTTTGCACCTTCACCATGACACTCACTACCTTTAGCACCTCACCAGTCCCGGCCCTGTCACTACAAGCGTCTTATGCTTGATCACCCTCAAGCACATTGGACTTTCTTAATTTAATTTATATAGTGTATTTAGTATTTAGTTTTGTTAGTTTTATCTTTCTTATCTTCTACTGTCTTTATTGTACAGTGGAGTTTATTTATATGTTTATACTTATACTTATGTTTACCATTTCTGCGGTAAATGCATGTTGTGTGTGATGTCTGTACTGAGACCCTTGAATTTCCCCTTGAGGATCAATAAAGTATCTATCTATCATCTATCTATCTACACCCACAGTATTTGTGTGTGAATTATGGTATACTCAACACTCATTTTTGAGGAAGAAGATTTGTGTTCTGATAGTCATTTTGGTGATTGTGGCTGTAATTATTGGTGTCATCATTTGGGCGTCCCTAAAGGGATGAGGCCTTTACCCGTCAGCTGCAGTATGGTTTGTCCATACTGTGAAGCCCTAGGACCTCAGGTTCAGCCTTCTTCTTCCCAATGCACACTGCCAGGACGTGAGACACGCAGGTCCGTGTCCCTTGCTGCTGTCCAGTGAGTTTTGTTGGTTTCTCCAGCTAGCCTGATGCCCAGTTGATGTAGCTTTTGACTCTGGAGAGGATTAGTTGGTGCCGGTCTCAGACCCTCCTAGGTCGGATCAGCTATCTTAAAAAAAATCCCTGTCACCTGATCATGCCGACCCTTACAGGCTGCAGTGAATGGACAGATGATTGGTTTGTAACCACTGATCTAGCAGAAGCTTATTTTCACAGTACATTAATTCTCATCAACAACATAACCATTGACAGACTATCATACACTGGTTACTGACTATTGTGTGCAGGTTTGGCTGATCCTAGGCATTCCAAAACTGTTTTATTGGGCCTGCCTACTGGCCAGTATTGGGCCTTGCTAGGGCAGTTTTTGTCTGTGTGTGTGTGTGTGTGGTCACGCAGCCATGAAAAAACGGACCTGCCACTGAAATCTGAACTACTGGCCCGTGCCACTACCCACACACAGACCTGGGTACAGGCCTTCATTGTTAGCTGTGCTTAAAAACAAAACATAAAACAACTTGTATGCTATAGTAAGCTTTATTTCACTCTGTCAAATACAGCTACAGATGTAATGTTGAATGGTTAACTCAGTGGTGTTAGGGAAATTGAATGGGCCTGTCATTGTAACCTGTACGCCTAATGTTAATCATATTCGCTGGCGTAATTCGATAGCCATAAAATGACCCAATCTCATAAGAGCAAGCCTAAACCTGTTTTAAAACCTCAGATTACAATGCATGGTGGTACATGATGGTACCATACATCATCAGAGCTTACAAGAAAGAAATAAAAAATGGGGCGGGAGAGTGAGAAGGCCTGTTTAAAAGAGTATATATACTATACAGCTAAAGGTCTGATCCACTAGGAGTCCCATCATGCCATTGGATTCCTATTCACTTTCTAGGGGGCTCTTTACTGAGCGAACAGACCTAGGAAAAAGCACATTTGAATTCAGCAATCACAGCCATAAGGATAAGTGTGTTTCTTGCTTCAGGAGAACAATGGTTACACCAGAATATGGGTTTTCTATATATCTGTAATACTTGCTGTAATAGTAACTGTGCTTGGCAACCTGCTTGTCATAATATCAGTGTGTCACTTCAAACAGCTGCATACGCCAACTAATGTGCTTATCCTTTCCTTAGCTGTGGCAGATTTCATGGTGGGACTGTTTGTGATGCCACTGGGATTCATCTGGCTGGTGGAGGCATGCTGGCTCTTTGGGACATATATTTCTGCTTTTTTCAACTTTTTTGCATTCCTGTTGACAACAGCGTCTGTTCATAATGTGGCTCTCATTGCAGTGGACAGATACCTTGCTCTGAACAATCCCTTTCTCTATACCAAGCAAATCACTGTGAATTTCACTGTCAGTGTGGTCTTGTTTACCTGGGCGGTTTCAATGGGGTATAATGTTTCTATTCTTTACTGCAATGGGATTTTCACGACCTTGCTGACACTGTGTCCGAGCGAGTGTCCCGTTGCTTTCAGCAAAATTTGGTCTTGGGTTGATTTTGTGGTGGTGTTTGCATTACCTTGCTCCATCATGATTATATTGTATATCAAAATCTTTGCCATTGCCAGGAGGCACGCCAATGCCATCAGGGCAGCTAATGGTAATCAGATCAATGTAAATGGAAGCAAGAATGAGAACATGCCCAAACGATCTGACAGAAAAGCTGCCAGAGTGCTGGGAATACTTGTGTTTGTATTTTTGTTATGTGTTGTTCCATATTTCACTGCTAGTGTCATGGCTAGGTTTATCAATGGCCAAGTGTTTGAGATTGTGCTAAAGTATATGTCCCTTATACTTTACCTGAATTCTATGTTTGATCCAATTATTTATGCTTTGTTCTACCCCTGGTTTCAAAAAAGCGTGAAGTTGACTTTGAGGTGTCGTATATGAACCCCGAGTCCTCTTTCATGCAGCTGAAGTGATTTTTTTGCTGTTCTTGGGTGTAACAACCAGGGGCCTCATTAGATATACAGTAGATATATAGATATACTTTATTTATCCACAAAGGATAACAAATCCTTTATCCACAAATTATGTTTCAGTAGCCATACAAACATCGTTCACATATACATACATACATACATACATACATACATAAATTATTCTAAAAATGTTATTCCTCCCTCTCTGCTCAGGGGGAAGTCCTTAAAAAGTGCTGTTGCAGTGGGTAAAAAAGTATTTCTCTATCTGTCTTTCTTACAGCTTAGTTGGTGTAGTAAGTTGTGTAGGATGTGAGCCATTGTCCAATTAAGTTTGTGCAGCATCCTTCTCTCCACCAGCAACTCCAGGGTTGCTCCTCCTTCATTGTGATCTTATTCGGTTTTTTAGTGTCCCTGGCTGTAATGGTACTGCTTCAACAGATCGCAGAAAAGTTGCACTTTGCAAAATTGCACTTTCCACAACACTGATAAAACATTTGCAACATTTTGCTGCACACATTAAATGCTCCACTCCACTCTAAAATTTTTGGTGAAGAGTCATCTGTAACCATGGATACCTCTCAACCATCCTGCTGGTTACACCAGGCAAGCAGTGCGCTGTAGTCCACTTCATTTTTGCTTTAGCATTTTGGTAGCAAGATTTACGAAACAAGACTACAGTTTATGACAAAATACCGAATAAGAAATACATTTTAACTCATCAAACTGAACGCCAAGGTTTTCGACGGCCATTGCTTTGCTCATACCTTATTTGAACCGTATTGGCAAAAACTCCATTAATTTTCTCATAGAGATTTTTACGAACCAGAGAGTGTTAAAATGTTAACGCTAAAGACTACAATCTTCCGGGTGACTAGCACACTCTATACAGTCAGTGGTTAAAGTGGGACTTGGCAGGTGGGGGAACCCTGAAATCCACTGTCGGTGCAACGGGGAAAATGACTCACCGTTGTACAACGTATTGAGTGTTGTGGTGTAGCGATACTTTTTACAAGAATTGTTAGTTTCTTGGTCACCCCTGTCAGACAAAATAGCTCCAGACATCCCAAGTCTCCCGGAAGTTCCGGGAGTCTCCTGCATATTGATAGCGGCTCTCAAATTAGATAAAATCTCCCGGAATTGGCCTGTTTCGCTAAATCAACCAATCAGTTTTCAGTGTAGGCGGGCTTTTTATCTCTTAACTTAATCAGTTCAGTGTATCCAGGAACAGGAGCGTCAAGGCAAGTATATTTAGCATATTCTTTATCTTCTACTGTCCTTACTGCTTAGTTGTGTTTTTATATTATAGCCTATACTTTAATTACTCTTTCTGCTGTTAAAGAATGTGTTTGTGTTGTATGTATGCTGCTGCTGAGACCTTGAATTTCCCCTGGGGATCAATAAAGTATCTATCTATCTATCTATCTATCTATCGATCGCAGAGTTTCAAAAAAGGAACATGCAGGACCCATAATCATAAGAGTAAAAAATAATGATAGGCCTAGTCTTGCACGCTGCACTGTTTGTAACAGTGACTTTAGCATTGCCCATGGCAGGTTAAATGATTGCAAAAAACATGTTGAGGTGAGTTTAACTAGTGTCAATTCATGTGCATATTATTCAGGCCTATACTAGATGGCTAGTTGGCAAGGCTATATGAAAAGACCAAACTACCAAAATCTACATATTATTTTCACAATTTCTATCTATAGGCCTTCCTTATTTGGTGTAGACTACTGACTAGACATTATTGAACAAACATATTTTAATATCAGATTAAAATCTGTATCTTAGTTTTTTTTTTTTTTTTTGGGGGCTTCATGATATCTCCCTGAAATTAATTTTTGCAGGTTGGCATGTCTGTAGCCCCCATATTGATTTGTACCAGGGGTGTCACCTAAACTGCACTGGGACCCAAGCCCCCCTAGGCATGCTCCCCCGTACGAAATTGTTGTATATTTTAACATTTAAATGTATCAATCTGGTGCACTTTCAGAAGAAATTCAGAGGACAAATTTGCTTATTTTTATCTATGGATGAAAATATTTGTGCTGCAGCCAAAACTGTTTTGCACACACAGGTGGAATAGTTATGATGATGATGATAGCCTACAGCAATAAGTTCACAATTACAAAGCATAATGTACAGTACAATAGTACTGTACATTTCAGCATTCCATAGTTTACATTTTGGCCCAAAAGTTGGAGACCCTGACACCTAAAGAGAGTTGCATACCCGCTCTTGGGTGTCAACACCGCTCAAAGACCAATTAAAGGTGTGAAGATCACTAAAGAGCTCACATGGCTAATGAGTACCATTGAGATGACAGACCATAATAGTATAATAATACTAACTGACAAAACATGGTGTCAGAACATGATGTAAGTGCTTAATGTGTTGTGTTTATGCCATATAAAATAAAGATATAATAAAAAGGAATACTAATATGGCAAATAAGTCAAATAATATGGCATCCTTACAGGCCTACACAGGAAATGGAAAAAATAAATATCAGTTTACGTTGTAAATGGGATTCTACAAAAACCTGCATATCTTTATGGTGTGTGCTTAAATTCTAAGATTTCAACGGATTCAAACAAGCTTTATTATCTATCACATACAGTAATGACAGGACATTGTCTTTAAGCCTCACAGACACTTGAAAAGTGTCAACCCTCAAACATGTTGAGTTAACGGCTGAAACAAGCCTGCCCGAAGCTCTGAGGCCTTGCGATTCATTGTAGGACACCACTTCATAGGTTGCTGTTCCCTGATTGTGATTCAACCACATTTCTTGTAGGACAATGGCAGACTAAACACACTGGTTCTTCCACTTCCTTCTTTGTGGCTTCCCAGACAGCATAGAGGCCAACATTGAGAGCGCTGACCTCAATGTCCAATCTGCAACTCAGCAGTTGGCAAGAGCAGCAGACTATCAGGTAAAGGAACATATGGTACTCACAGGGGACCATTCTAGAATTATCATGTCTTGGTGAGTTTAGTGAAGTTTATTTGCTGATTATTATGACCGCCGCGCAGCGAAGCATATAGGTTTAGTCAGATTTTTTTCTTTTTTTTTTCTTTTTCGCATGTCCAAATTTCCGTCAAGGATTCCCGGGACACTGAAAGACCGGGGTACATGAAACTTGGTGGGCATGTAACCCCACATGGATAGCATGGAACCATCGTTTTTCGTTTTGATCTGTAGCCCCCCCGCTGGACTGGACCCCCGAAAGGAGGGTAGGGCAGACACAGTTTTCTGTGAATATGTCGAGAACCGTAGGGTTTAGGAGGACCATTTTTTTTGTATGTTGATCACAAGGGGCCATGTCAACCCATTCCATAACCACTCATTTCATATATAGCGCCACCTAGTTAAACACAAAAAAGTAAAAATGAGGTGTTGTAATCAGAGCTTTGAACCGATTTTTTTCCATCGGTTCGTTCCGAACAGAAACGGAATTATAACGTTTCCAGTTATGAGTTCCACCAACAAATTGACGTTCCCGAACCGGTTAGAACAAAAAAAATACTGTTCCCTGAACGGTTAATTTCGTTCCTGTCAGCTGTTTAATGCTTTAGAATTATGTCACATCTTTCTCATCCAGCTTAAACCAAATGTAATAATATTACAACCATTATTAAATAATAATAATTATATTATTATTAATAATAATAATTAAATAGGCCTACAATTATTTCAAATGTGTAGTTTATTGTTAAAAGAGAAAATTTCCACACAAACGTAACCACATTATTAAGACACATTGGTTATGCCACTTTCGGGGCAACAACAAATTCCAACTGTCGGGGAAAGGCCCTCCAGTAGGCCTACTCATACCGTAACAAGTCTTTTGTTTTTGTCTTGTTTAGGCCTACTTGCAATTAGGCCTGTTTCATCAGGTAGGGCCTATTGTTTATCAACAAACATAGCCTACTAATTATAGCCTGTAATAACAGTGGCTCACATTTAACAGTTCGCAAAAACTAAAAAAATGCCTATACCAACCTGGCATTTTTAAACAAACAACAAAAAAAACAAAGATTTGTGACTGACATTAGGCCTAACGAGAGTAAATTGCCTTCCACGATGCAAAAAATATGCCTAACAGCCAATAATAATAAAAATAAAAGAAATCATGCAGTCACAAAAGCAGATTACTCCCCATATCTGACGTTAATTAACCAAGAAAGACAGAAGTGCAAATGGGTCAGCCTACATTCCAAACTGTTTATTCAAGCGGATGAAAAGAATATCCTCCAGAATTTTGTCATTCAGGGACGACCTAAGCAGAGAAAGAATAAACTTCAAAGATGAAAATGCGCGCTCCACGCTGACTTAGGTCACGGGGAGCGCTATGACGGACATTGCGAGTTTGTGCATATCTGCATTTGAAGCGGCCATGGACGCCCAATAACGAAGAACATTCTCGGTGAGCTTTAAACGCGCTTCTCTGCAATAGGCAGATGCTGATCAATTTCATCATCATCTTCAGATGAAGATGATGAACGCTCAGCTACGCTGTCTGTGTTGGGGCGGCGGACAGGTTTTAGATCATGTCCCAAGTGCGGCAAAGGTGTAATTTCGCCATCTCAGCCTGATTATCTGTCAAAAATAGCCTATACCTAGAGTCAACAAATAAAGCGGCCACAAATGTGCGCAGGAAAATAATTACTTTTTTTTTTTAGTTAATTAGGCAACGAAAACTTTGAGGAATTAAGTTACCATTATTTTTAAATAAGTGTTCCTGTTCCAGAACATAAAAAATAATAACGTTTCCGGTTTCGTTCCTGTTCCCTGTAAAATACAAAAAGTTCCTGGTTTTCGTTTTCGTTCCTTGAACCGGTTTAAAGCCCTGATTCTGATGCCAAATGCAGTAACAAATGACCTATCTATGCAGAGACTTTAATAAAGCATTCCCTTTAAGTCATAATGATCTTTAACTCTATTGTAAGTAGCGGTAAGAGGCATTGTAAAGGCATCTCTCTTAAAATGCCATTCATGCCATCACCGATTTCCAGTGGACATTGGTAAAGCGTTCTGAAATTAGAACCAGTAAACAGGATATGGCAGCAGCAGCACAAGTGGCCTACACAAATTCATCCACATGCTGTGTGTGTCTAAAGCCAGAACATGCCCAGACTTGGTGCTCATTGCTATGTCCTTTTGGTTTGTCCATACTGTGAAGCCCTAGGACCTCAGGTTCAGCCTTCTTCATCCCAATGCACACTGTCAGGACGTGAGACACGCAGGTCCGTGTCCCTTGCTGCTGTCTAGTGAGTTTTGTTGGTTTCTCCAGCTAGCCTGATGCCCAGTTGATTTTGGCTCTGGAGAGGATTAGTTGGTGCCGGTCTCAGACCCTCCTAGGTCTGATCAGCTATCTTAAAAAAATTCCCTGTCACCTGATCATGCCGACCCTTACAGGCTGCAGTGAATGGACAGATGATTGGTTTGTAACCACTGATCTAGCAGAAGCTTATTTTCACAGTACATTAATTCTCATCAACAACATAACCATTAACAGACTATCATACACTGATAACTGACTATTGTGTGCAGGTTTGGCTGATCCTAGGCATTCCAAAACTGTTTTATTGGGCCTGCCTACTGGCCAGTATTGGGCCTTGCTAGAGCGATCAAAAAACGGACATGCCACTGAAATCTGAACTACTGGCCCGTGCCACTACCCCACACAGACCTGGGTACAGGCCTTCATTGTTAGCTGTGCTTAAAAAACAAAACATAAAACAACTTGTATGCTATAGTAAGCTTTATTTCACTCTGTCAAATACAGCTACAGATGTAATGTTGAATGGTTAACTCAGTGGTGTAAGGGAAATTGAATGGGCCTGTCATTGTAACCTGTACGCCTAACGTTAATCTTATTCGCTGGCGTAATTCGATAGCCACTAAATGACCCAGTCTCATAAGAGCAAGCCTAAACCTGTTTTCAAACCTCGGATTACAATGCATGATGGTACCATACATCATCAGAGCTTACAAGAAAGAAAGAAAAAAATGGGGCGGGAGAGTGAGAAGGCCTGTTTAAAAGAGTATAAATACTATACAGCTAAAGGTCTGATCCACTAGGAGTCCCATCATGCCATTGGATTCCTATTCACTTTCTAGGGGGCTCTTTACTGAGCGAACAGACCTAGGAAAAAGCACATTTGAATTCAGCAATCACAGCCATAAGGATAAGTGTGTTTCTTGCTTCGGGAAAACAATGGTTACACCAGAATATGTGTTTTTCTATATATCTGCAATACTTGCTGTTATAGTAACTGTGTTCGGCAACCTGCTTGTCATAATATCGGTGTGTCACTTCAAACAGCTGCATACGCCAACTAATGTGCTTATCCTTTCCTTAGCTGTGGCAGATTTCATGGTGGGACTGTTTGTGATGCCACTGGGATTCATCTGGATGATAGAGGCATGCTGGTTCTTTGGGACATCTATGTGTGCTTTTCTCAACTTTTTTGCATTCCAATTGACAACAGCGTCTGTTCATAATGTGGCTCTCATTGCAGTGGACAGATACCTGGCTCTCAGCAATCCCTTTCTCTATACCAAGCAAATCACTGTGAAGCTCGCTGTCATCGTGGTTTTGTTTACCTGGGCGGTTTCAGTGGGGTATAATTCTTCTCTTCTTTACTGCAACTTTTTTTTCACGACCTCGCTGACATTGTGTCCGAGCGAATGTCCTGTTGCTGTGAGCGAAATTTGGTCTTGGATTGATTTTGTGGTGGTGTTTGCATTACCTTGCTCCATCATGTTTATATTGTATATCAAAATCTTTGCTATTGCCAGGAGGCACGCCAATGCCATCAGGGCAGCTAATAATAATCAGATCAATGTAAATGGAAGCAAGAATGAGAACATGCCCAAACGATCTGAGAGAAAAGCTGCCAGAGTGCTGGGAATACTTGTGTTTGTATTTTTGTTATGTGTTGTTCCATATTACACTGGTAGTGTTATGGCTGAGTTTCTCTACGGCCAAGTGTTTGAGGATGTGCTAAACTACACGTCCCTTATACTTTACCTGAATTCTATGTTTAATCCAATTATTTATGCTTTGTTCTACCCCTGGTTTCAAAAAAGCTTGAAGTTGATTTTGAGGTGTCGTATATGTACCCCACGAGTCCTCTCTCATGCAGCTGAAGTGATTTATTTTATTTTTTTTCAAACAGCCTTTAGGAAAAAATCTTATCTTTACTTAAGATAGGAATTTGGCCATTACAGAACCATCTTACTTTGGTCTCTGCATTTAACCCAATCGGTGAATTAGTGAAACACAAACAGCACACAGTGAACACACAGTGAGGTGAAGCACACACTAATCCCGGCTGCCTGCGTCAACGGCGGCACTCGGGGAGCAGTGAGAGGTTAGGTGCCATGCTCAAGGGCACTTCAGCCATGGCCCACTGGTCGGGGCTCGAACCGGCAACCCTCCGGTTACAAGTCCAGAGTGCTAACCAGTGGACCACGGCTGCCCTCACATAGCACAGACCCTGTCCTAAATTCAAAATAGCATGCCTCTGTCAGAGGAAGATAGGATTTCCTATTTTTCTGTAATTAGGCCCTAGCTCTCAAACTCATCTGAGGATGTGAATGATTCAATATGCTGGTTTTATCCTGTTCATTGATGAATACACACATGTTCATCAGACTTGATTACTTGCATATCTTTTTTTTATTTTTTATTATTATATTTTAATTGAAGAGACCATATAGCCTACATAAAAACAATATTGTGTGAGTGCATTAACTCTTCATCAGCAAACATTTAGAGAGAAAACATGACTTGAGAGACCGTATATGGACACACTACGTTGAAGGAATATCCTCTGACACTCTATGGCTGTGTAGGAGACCTATGGAATGGATGTTTATACTATTGTTTATACTATTGTTTATACTATTGTTTATACTATTGCTGATGCTACTGTCACTTCTTTTTTCAGTACCTCCCATGATGGGGAACACTTAAAGAGAAAACAGAGATACATTTCCATTAGGTGCGACAGTACGTTGTTCCGTAAGATATGACAGCGCCAGTCCTGACACCTCTGTAGCCTGCTGCTCAGGGCCCCTCCTACCTGACACACGGCCCCGGTAAAGTACTTGCCATTAGTCACAAGTCACCCCAGTGCAACCGACCCCACTTCCCCTCTAGCATCTTTCTTTGTTCGGTGACAGAACAGAATGAGGTATAAACAAATAATACAATCAAACAATACTTCCTTAATATCTGACATTTTCTAGACAATCTCAAGATGACTAAGTTTGATTAACTTTGGCTCCCTCTACAGGCTGGGCTCTTTCAGCATCAGCATACCACTATCAGGACTGCCTGGAAGAAAGTGAGAAAGTACAGCATTTATCCCAATCCGTGAATTAGTGAAACACACTCAGCACACAGTGAACACAGTGCAGTTAGGTGCCTTGCTCAAGGGCACTTCAGCTGTTCCTACTGGTCGGGGTTCGAACGGGCAACCCTCCGGTTACAAGTCCGAAGCGCTAACCAGTAGGCCACGGCTGCCCCAATGACACATAGTTAAGCCAATGCAGTTCTGCCATATGCAATCACACAATTGTTACATGTAAGTGTACACATTTGAATGGTTGAATTAAATCTTGCAATCAAAACATTCATCTTCTGGACTTTCATAATTACCAATGATGTCACCATAGACTTATGCACATGATGGACTGACCACTTGCTTTTGATTAGCTTTAATTTATAAAAAAAAATCTCATTTCTGCCGATGTTTCATTTCATCTTATTGCTGGTAGAGTGAATGCAATTCTTAGGCCTATACAAAGGTTAAGATACAGTTTCTTTAGGTTTTTTTTTTTCCACAGAGAAAGGAAAGTAGCTCAAAAGCAGTCATCATACCTGGCAGATTATGGAAATTCTCAATCTTGTGCGCCAGAGTCATACCGATGGTGCCACAGTCATCTCTAAAGAGTGTTTTTAGCTTCCATGCAGTGAGCCTAGAAAGATTCACTTGACATCTGAGAGGCAGAACTGAGGATCTGTAGCACCTAGTTGTGTGTTTCAAATCGCTCACCCATAAATGTCATAGCATTGACTTTTTCAGTATATCAGGCACATCAGCCATTGGTTCACTGGAGGCCTCATAGCTGCCACTTGCGTTTTTACTCTTTCTCTATTACAGAGAAGCCTCCAAAGAATCATTTCTTTACAAATGCTTTTGGCTGTTGTCTAGGCCAGTGTTTCTCAAACTTTATCAGACCAAGGACCACTTAACCAATAAAAAAAAAACCTCACGGACCACTTGCTAAAAGAAAGAGTAAACCTACTTCAACAATATATTACACATTAGGCTTACTCACCTTGCTTATTGTGTCAGAGGATTCATATGATTTAAACTGGCGTAGCTTACATACTGTAGGCATGTTGCAGAACTGTTTGGATTTACATACAAGTTGGTTCAACATTGCAAACAACTCATCTATATTATATTTTACCATGTCTGCTAGCGGACCACTTGGGATAGCTTGCAGACCACCCTACAGCACAACAAATGAAGAAGAGGAGGGAAAAGAAGAGAGAGTGGCTAGAAGTGCAAAATAGGGAATATCATATAAGTAAAAAGGAGAAGTATGGGTGAAATAGTTTAAGAATGTGTCCACTGAGCCCACCTCTCGGATAGCCCCGTTTTTTATGTGTTTCATATCACTGTGTTTCACAGTGAAGCCCAATTTTGCAGTTTAGAGATATTCTTAAGAATTTAAGCATGCCACCTGTAAATGGGAAGAGCCAGCTGGATGTCCTTGGGCATGATGGTGACTCACTAGGCAGGCACGGGACACAGACTGGTGTCCTCAAACAGACGAACCTCATTGGCCCCCTGAAGAAAAACATGAGTGAAGTTTCCATATTATTTATATTCCTAGAATACTCTTCTCCTTTAGAGCCATTCACACCTCTATCTAAATACCAACCTCAAATCCTGTTTCTGGTGATCTAATCACCTGAGATTGGCTAAAACATAAAATAAACCGTTCTCTATCGTCTCGAGACCATCTCTCCACTCCGTTACATATTCCATATGTACGGGGGAATGACCCCCCACCTGCTAAGGACCGTGGATAGGCTTTAAGACATACCAGCTCACCCGGACACGCCCCAACCCGAAACTATAAAACACCTGTGTTTTGGCGTGTAATCACTGATTGTTTGATCTCCACTGTTACAGTGGGCATTACTTTGAAATGGCCACTTCAGTCGCGCATTACGTGACGTGAAGCTGCGTGAAACTTTAGTACCACTTTCAGCCACTGGGCACCCCAATCCCAAGAAAAGCAGACTCCAGCATTCCCAGATCACCACCTTCCAGCATTCCCAGATCACCACCTTCCTGGGCATGGCCCTGGACTCAAGGAGGGCAACCGTAACTCTCTCACCGGCGAGACAGCAGTCTTTGCCGCATGTCTCGGTTGCTTCACGTTGCACCCCCAGGTGGAGTGCAGATTCTGCCTTCGCCTCTTGGGCCTCCTTCACATGCACCCAGTCCAGAGGTGCCTGTTGAGCCTAGGCCTGTGCCCCCAAGGGCCCTCCCATGCCAAGGTGACTGTGTACCGCAGGCTTCACCAGAGCCCTACGCCGGTGGAAAGATCCAACCAACACCGAGAGGGGGAGTGCCATGGGACCAGTGATTCGTCGCCGGGTCGCTTTTACAGATGCATCCCCAGTAGGCTGGAGTGCCGTTCTCGAAGGTCAGGGCATCTCTGGACGGACCCTTGGCTATCCCAGCACATCAATGTCCTGGAGCTGAGAGCCGCTCTCCTTGCCCTCCGGCACTTTCTACTGTGGCTAAGAGGCCAAAATGTGATGGTGAGGACCAACAGCATGGTGACTGCAGCCTATATAAACAGACAGGGGGGCTTGGGGTCTCCAGCCCTTTGCAGTCTGGTGACGGACCTGTGGCTATGGGATCAGCCCCTGTTCAGCTCTCTCAGAGCATGTGCCGGGGGCCTTGAATGCTGTGGCCGACATCTTGTCAAGAGGTGGCCCACATACCAGAGAGTGGAGACTCCACCGCCAGGTGGTTGAGGAGGTCTGGTCACGATTCAGCAGAGCGGAGGTCGCTTCCTCTCCGGAGGGACCTCCTATCCCAGGCAGACGGTAAACTGTTCCATCCCTTCCCAGCAGGGCTCCGGCTGGTGGCCTGGCCCCTAAGAGGACGGCTGTTCCCTGATCTCCCGTTTCCTCAGAGGAGCACGGAGATTCGCAGTGCTGGCCCTCCTGTCCCACCATGGGATCTGGACCTCGTCCTTGAGGCACTGACGTTTCCGCCTTTTGAGCCCCTCACTCACACCAACCTGAAGTGGCTTTCTCTTAAGAGAGCTTTCCTCTTGGCCATTACTTCTGCAAAGAGGATTAGTGAGCTCCATGCGCTGTCTGTTCATGGTGACTGGGTCGACAGTGGTTCTTGGTCTGGGCCTTCCTGGGCCATCTCCTCGCGGGGTGTCTTAAAGAGTTACCCTGTACATATGAAATGTATGGAAGCATATGGGTAGCTTTATTCAAATGAGAATGCAATCTGCAATATGCAATTCAAAAAGACATTACATTATGCAATTGACAATTCATTATGCAATTTAATATTGCAATTTGCAATAATATCCAACAAATTGTATTTTAATCTGCAAAGTGACAATGAAATCCTAAAATCAATTCCAATAATTTTGGTTAAAAAATAGAATAAACATGGATTGAATTGCATTCCATTTTGCCATGGTACTTCAGTCTCAAAATTCAAATGGCAATTAATTTTGCATTTCAATTTTCAATATTCAGTCTCATCATTTAACTGTCAATTCGTCAAGCGCTAACTGGGTAAGACGTAAACATGGAAGTGACGTAGCCTAGTTCCCGCCTTGACGAGTGACTTGACAGATTGCAATGCGTTTGGCAGATTGAATGGCCATTGAATTTTGCAACACAAAGAGCGTGACCAAAGTGCAATGCAATCACGGGGGGCGCTATTTCTTTTCCATTTGAATAAAATGCCTCAAAACGATGGCAAAACATTTTGCCCAAAATAATCCAAAATCTTTTCAGGCTGGCATTGACAGTTTTGCCAAATATGTTTTTAAAATGCAATCCTACATTGCACTTTAAATATTAAATTGCAAAACGAATTGACAGTTAAATGATGAAACTGAATATTGAAAATTGAAATGCAAAATTAATTGCCATTTGAATTTTGAGACTGAAGTACCATGGCAAAATGGAATGCAATTCAATCCATGTTTATTCTATTTTTTAACCAAAATTATTGGAATTGATTTTAGGATTTCATTGTCACTTTGCAGATTAAAATACAATTTGTTAGATATTATTGCAAATTGCAATATTAAATTGCATAATGAATTGTCAATTGCATAATGTAATGTCTTTTTGAATTACATATTGCAGATTGCATTCTCATTTGAATAAAGCTACTCATATGCTTCCATAGAAATGTAATGGAGTGGAGAGATGGTCTCGAGACGATAGAGAACATTGGGTTATGTTGTAACCCTTGTTCTCTCAGTGAAGAGGCCACCTCTCCAGTCATCAGGCCGCTCGGGGACCCGTTCCGATGAAACTATTAGTGATTACATGCCAACACAGTTGTTTTATAGGTTCGAGTTGGGCTTGTCCGGGTGAGCCGGTGTGTCTTAAAGCCTATCGACGGTCCTTAGCAGGTGGGGGGTCATTCCCCGTACTTTTGGAATATGTAACAAAGTGGAGAGATGGTCTCTTCACTCAGAGAACCAGGATTACAACATAACCCAACATTTTTTATTTTATCAGTGGGTTTCTTATGACAATTTAGTATATGTTTTTTTAAGTTCCTCAAATATAGAATTGAAATTGTGTGCCAAATGCAATGGTGCAATTTCTGGTTTGTTCTTGGTAAGAGTAAAAACAACAAAATTGATAAATCCCAAAAATCAATGAGTACTTACAAAAATGAACAAATCATGAATATGATCAAAATTAAAATGGTCTAAATTGCGATTAACTATAGAAATTCAGTGATTAATCGCGATTTTAAAAAATAATCTCTTGACAGCCCTAGTCCTTTTAATTTTGATCATGTTGGCTCAGTGTAGAGCTCTCTAGAAACGGAATAGGATTCCAATGACATGATCAGACACTTAGTGAATCAGACCTATCGGTGTTCTGTACACATTAGTAAACCAACAATTTGATTTTAGAAATGTAGTGCATTTGAATACGAGATCTGCCATTAAAACATATACTGTATATGTGTTAAACAAGATGTCCATGTTAAAATTAGAGATGAAGATGCTTGATCCTTGAGGAATACATCATGAATCATCAGAAATAAATAATGCATGGGGTAGTGGGGAGTGTCTGTGGAGTTAAACTTTTATAAATACAGAACACCGATAGGTCTGATTCACTAAGTGTCTGATCATGTCATTGGAATCCTATTCCGTTTCTAGAGAGCTCTACACTGAGCCAACATACATAAAGACAAACAGATTCAACAATGACAGCCTTCTGGACGATTGTGTTTCATGCTTTGGGAAATCAACAGTGACTACATCATATGTGGCTTTGTATGTGTCTGCAATACTTGCTGTGCTAATCACTGTGGGTGGCAACCTGCTTGTTATCACATCGGTGTGTCACTTCAAACAGCTTCACACACCAACTAATGTGCTCCTTTTTGTCTTGGCTGTGACTGATTTCTTTGTGGGAATTTTTGTAATGCCAATGCAATTTATTTGGCTGATAGAATCATGCTGGTTTTTTTGGAACAAGAGCTTGTGCTTTTTTCAACTTTGTGTCATTCCACTTGACCTGTGCATCTGTCCATATTGTGGCTCTCATTGCAGTGGATAGGTGCATGGCTCTGAGCAATCCATTTTACTATTCCAAGAAAATCACTGTGAACCTCATGATCATTGTGGCCTCCCTAGACTGGGTCTTTTCTATGGCTTACAATTTTGCTCTTCTGTACGACAACGGTTACTTTACTCATGCACTGACACTCTGTCCACATGACTGTCTCATTGCTGTTGATGAAATATGGTCTTGGGTTGATTTTGTAGTGGTGTTTGTATTGCCTTGCTGCATTATGTTTGTACTGTACCTGATAATCTTTGGCATTGCCAGGAAACATGCCACTGCCATCAGGGCAGCTAACAGTCAGGGAAATCCAAATAGCAAGAATGATAATGTGTCTAAACGATCAGAGAGAAAAGCTGCAAAAGTGCTTGGAATATTAGTGTCTGTCTTTTTGTTATGTGTTGTGCCATATTACTTTGCTAGTGTTATTCCTGGTATAAACTCCCAAATCTTAGAGGCAGTACTGAATTACACATCAGCCCTACTCTACCTGAATTCTTTGTTCAATCCGATTATATATGCTTTGTTCTACCCGTGGTTTCAAAAGAGCATGAAAATAATTTTAAGGTGTCAAATATGTAGCCCCGAGTCTTCTCTCATGCAAGTTAAGTGATTTTCTTTTTTTTTAATCAGCCCTCGATATGAAATCAATCAGAAACAAATTTGTCTGAGTATGTGAAAGAATACATAGATAAAAGACAACAACCTCATAAATACTATATGATCATGCCATAATGAATGAATGACACAATGACTTTATGATATATTTCGACTTAGTTGTGTTTTCGGCAACATTCTGAAATATTTTTGGTTATATTTTATCTATGAAATGTGTATACAATTTATTTAGTACTTACAATGTGTTTGTTAAAAGATGTTATCTAAATGGTTGATGATTGCCAAGTAATACAAAAGCATGCACTACATGACTTTAAAAGTTTGAATAGCCTATTGCACATATATTGATATTATTCTCATATTTATTTGCAGTTTCTTTTACCATTACATGAATTCTTCATCAGTAGGCTTCATGGTGGGATGTACATGTAGTTGGTTATGAAAATGTATGTATTTTGTCCACAAACATTTACTCTTTATCAATAAATGAACACTTACAAAGAAATGAGAAGCAATAATACCTGAGTCAGTGAAAGGTAGCCTACTGTAGGGGCATTGGCTGATATCAAGAATTTTGATGATACTCTGCAGCTTTTAAGTACAAATTAGCAATTATATGATGATTTATGTGATGATGGTGGAACATGCTCTGAAAAGAGGAATGTGTATGAATGTAATTGTAAATCATAAATTAGGTTTGTAGGCCAAGAATACTTGCGTACACAAGGAATTTGGTCTCTGCATTTATCACATCCGTGAATTAGTGTAACCCACAGAGCACGTAGTGAACACACAGTGAGGTGAATCACACAATGACCCGGAGCAGCGAGCTGCCTTGCTGCAGTGGCGCTCAGGGAGCAGTGAGGGGTTAGGTGCCTTGCTCAAGGGCAGGGGCCTATCAAGCTTTTTAAAAGTGTGGGGGTTCTGGGATAGGGAAGTGAAATAATCCTGGCCAAATTATAAATAACTCCCTAAATTTTCTTTACATATTTTATGCAAAGAAAGCCATGCACTTAATAACCTACTGTTAAAGCAACAAATGAGAAGAATTCGTATTTATACCCCTTGGCATTATGGACAGATTATGAGCCACATCTACACATCACAAGAAAGATCAACACAATGGGACTCAATAAACGTGAATTGCTTTCACTTCAACTTCAGTTATTTTACGATAATGGATAGTAGCCCATGGCTAACCTCTGGTTAGCTGGTTCAGTTGATTTACCTTGTCTAGCATAGCATTCTCCATTGAAATTATGCAGGATTAGAATTACTAACAAAACAAAATGTTGTCAGTCAGACAGTCACAACAGTTTTTGATGTACTAATTTAGCATAATGAAGTAACAAGTAGCCTACCATTTCAATTCTACCCATAAGTGGAGGGAGGGGGGGGGGCAGTCGCTCCGGGCCCACGACCGCAAACGGCCCACTTTTGGCCAGATCTATCTTGATTAATTTTTATGTTTAGCCTACCGATGCTTATTTGTACTGATTGCTGGGGGAAAATAATAATTTAAAAAATGCTACTAAAGATGCCACTGGTTCGTAGAGTGCGCTCACAATGGGTGTTCGTCTGTCATGCTGCAAATTAAATAAATAGCCTGCACACTCCCTCTCGCTACACTGTTGCGTTTTAAAAGTGAAACTGATGCCACACCAGTCTGGGTTTGCTGAAGTAGCCTAGGCTACAGGCTGCATTTGTTACAGAAAATCAAGCGACATAGGAAGTAGGTCTAGTCTACACTGTGCCTATTTAGAGACAGGAGCATAAGCTTAGCACGACAACAGCAGTCACTATCAGGCACGCCAGCATGAATGGTAAGCACACACATCTAGAGAACTGGTGCCACCTGTGGTTGTATAGAGTAACCTGTGGTAACTCTATACAAAACATATTGATCTCAATAGTACTTTTTGTCCATGTTCAGGGTGGAAAGTAAAAAAGGAAGATTTGCATTAGACAAGTCAAATTGGTGTTTTTAAAAAGAAGGGATCGTGGAGAATAAAGGAAAAAATATCAAATAAATCGTTGTATATTCCCACAAGGTGTTTAGGTGCTCTGAAAACGAGAACCAAAATGATTTTTCAGACTTCAGACCATGCTCTTCCTGACTTGAAACACCTTTGAAAATAGAGGATTGAAGTGGTGTTTGGGAATGAACGTTAGCTCAGATGCTTTTTGAGACTTTTTTTGGTCTTAACGCAACATTTTACAAAGCACTGACAGGGCCACCAAGGACTGTGTGCGAATCGACAGCAGGAAAACCTATTTAGCAAGCAGAAATGTCCCAGCCTGTTTAGGATGCTTCATAGACAGGTTATCTTTCAGGTATATTTTCCATTAGAAAACCATTGTGTTAGCGAACGCGTTGTGGCTAATTCACTTAGCTCCTGTTAGTAGGCTGGTCAGAAAAGAATGAGATGACAGTCGGAAGATACAATTACGGCGCTGATATCAATTTGCTTGGTAACCGCATTTATGGTTTTCTACAAACACCAATAATCAAATTGGCCTCCATCACTCAACCAATGCTAACGGTCCTAGGCTATTGATATAACTTGTATAAGATCACGCTCAATCACGCTGAAAAACCCGCCCTCATCAGCAAAAAAAACGCCCCAACAACGATTTTGTCATAGAGTGGCGAAGTCACGCCCTTCTACTTCCGGTCCATGGGACCTATCTTTCAAAAAATTATGAACGGGAGTTAACGGAGAGATAACAATTATTTTTTTGTCCAGTTTGAATTGTGCCACGAATTTCACATATGATGTGTGTGAATTTAAAAGATAATTTTTCACGTCAAGAAAGTACTGTTGTTGATAGACTTCAAAAGTTATGTTGGTTTTGTGCAAAATCGGCTCAGTGGACTACATCTCTCGTCTCGAGCGATGTCGTCACCAGCGTAATGAAACGATAAGAGCTGTTATGCTAGTTAACGGTTGCATCTTGCTGCCTGCTATGTCTCTTAACAGTATCTAATGTACAGTCTATGGACGAATACAACTTACCTGATGTGTTTAATCCTCTGACTCATGGTATTTTCATCGGCAAGGAAAGCCCAATTAAGACCTGTTGCTGGTATGCTTGTACAATCTGTGTGGCTGTGAATGAGCTAACGTCACTAGCGCGACTGATGGGTTTGTAGTCACTGGAATTACGATCTTTCACAATGTTGTAATTCAGTAGTTACGAAACAAACTGCAAATGTCTTTACATGAAAAATTGTGTTTAAAATTGACAAACATCATATGGGTAATTCAAGGCACAAGTCAACCGGGACCAGAAAATAATTTATTTTTCGCCATATGCTGGCGTTCAACATTTTTTGAAAGATAGGTCCCATGGAGGCAAACGGAAGGGGCGGGACTTCGCCACTCTATTGAGATCCATTCAACTAAAAGTTTTATTTGCCCGCCTAAACTCTGGCAATCTGGCGAAGAAAGCTCAGCGCCGCCTGTACTAACTGTGGAAACTCAGGCGAGCAAGTGCTCCACCAGCCATCATGACCACATTCTACCGAGGCACCATTCAGAGCATCCTCTCCAGCTGTATCGCTGTGTGGGGCGGAAGCTGCACTGAATACAACAGGAAAGCCCTGCAGCGTATAGTGAACACAGCTGGAAGGATTATTGGTGCTTCACTCCCCTCCCTGAAGGACATTTACACCTCCCACCTCACCCGCAAGGCGACCACAATTGTGAGTGATGCAAGCAGTGATGCCAGTAACGCGTTACTTAGTGTATTTTGACCACTTTTTTCAGTAACGAGTAATCTAACGCACTACTATTTACAAACCAGTAATCAGATTAAAGTTACTTATCTAAATTACTGTGCGTTACTATTTTTGTAATTTTCCTTAGTAAAAAGATATATTCTTTGCTTTCTTCTTGTCTTGGGGATTAATGTCATGTAGGCTATGCTCACGTTTTCAGCATGAGCACAATTCACGTGTAAAACCACGCAGCGACACAAACGTAAACAACAATGGAGGGAGAGAGAGAGATGCACATTTCATCAGTCATTACTTTGAGTTTGTGTCAGCTAAACATGACAACATTAAGGTACATTGTACATTCTGTGCTGGCGACAAAGTGCTGTCTAGCTAGACATACCAAGTCTCCCGAAGTTTTGGGAGTCTCCCACATATTGATACCGGCTTTCTGACGCCCGCAAATTACATAAAATCTCCCAGAACCTAGAGCGAACAAGAGCACGCAAGCCAGACCAGACTTCAAATCGCGTGTGCATATGAGTTTAACGCGCACACAATGGAGAGGGAGAGAGAGAGGAGTGGTGCATTTGTGCCTGAAGCGCATCCAAGACAGAGAGCATCCTGGTCTGTTTTGCTAAATCAACCAATCAGTTTTCAGTGTAAGTGTACTTATATCTCTTTTCTCCCAAACTTAATTAATCAGTTAAGTCAGTGTATCTAGGAACAGGAGCGTCATGACAGCGTCAGTGCCCCTCAAAAAGGAAGATTTAAGACCCATTTTACATCAGACTACGCAAAAGTGTACCCAATTGTCTCATAAGATTAAAACATAATGATAAGTCTTGCACACTGCACTGTTTGTAACAGTGACTTTAGCATTGCTCACGGCGGGTTAAATGATTGCAAAAGACTTGTTGAGGTGAGTTTAACAAGTGTAATTTAATTTGCATATTACTCAGGCCTATACAAGATGGCTAGTTGCCAAGGCTACATGAAAAAAAATCTACATATTTTACTATAACAATTTCTATCAATAGGCCTTCCTTATTTGGTGTACTTAGACATTATTGAACAAACATCTGAATTTCAGTATCTAAGTAGGTTAGGTTGGGATGTCTGCTATACATTGCTGACATTACTGTTAAAATGCACTTCCTGTATAGTGAGTATTAAACGGTCCTCACCGACAGAAACCTCCTTCTCCATGGGCTTGTGGAACTGTCAATCCGCAGTCAACAAAATGGACTTCATAGCTGGCTATGCCAACCACCTTTCATTGGAACTCCTTGCTCTCACTGAGACTTGGATCAAACCAGAGAACACTGCCACCCCGGCTGCACTCTCCACTAACCTTACACTATCCCACACCCCTCGCCTATCTGGGCCGAGGGGGAGGCGGAACGGGCCTGCTGATCTCCAACAAATGGAAATTCACCCCGCTACTGCCTTCAAACAAATATGTCTCATTCGAATTCCATGCCATCACAGTGATCGCCCCAGCAAAACTCTACTGCTGGTCATCTACCGCCCTCCAGGCCAACTAGGCGACTTTATTGCCGAACTTGACACTCTGCTATCCTCCATCCCTGAGCATGACTGTCGGCTTCTTGTTCTCGGTGATATGAACATCCACTTAGATGCCCCAGGCTCAGCGGACTTTTGGCCCTGGTCCACTCCTTTGACCTCGAACTGGTTCAAAGCCCACCGACTCACAAAGCTGGCAAAGAGCTTGACTTGATTTTCACTCAGAACTGCAGCACAGACACCCTCATGGTGACGCCTCTCCATCTTTCTGACCACTTCTTCATCCAGTTCAGCGTCAGCCTGACAGAACAGCCTCCGGCTCCTCAGCCGATGGTCACGTTCGCCGCGCAACATCCGGAACCTGTCTCCAACGCACTTCTCCTCTGTGGTTGCCTCGGTCTACCTCCACTCAACACCTTCTCCTCTCTGGAGGTTAATGAAGCCACTGACTCGCTCTGCTCCACACTGACGTGTCAAGCTGTGCCCTCTTACCACAAGGCCAGCTCGATCCAAACATTCTCATCCATGGCTAAATGATACCCTCCGATCTGGCGCACCAAACTCAGAGCTGCGGAGAGGAAATGGCACAAATCCAAACTAGCTGGCGACCTCAAAACTACCAGACACTCCTGACCTCCTTCTCAGCCAGCATCACTGCTGCTAAGATTGCTTTCTACAATGACAAAATCAACAGCGCTACAGACACTCGAAAACTTTTCTCAACCTTCAAATCGCTACTCAACCCTCAGCTGCCTCCTCCTCCATCCAGCCTTACTGCAGATACCCTCGCCTCATTTTTTTTACAAAGTGGCGGCAATCAGCAGTCAATTCTCTACATGCCCACTCAACGCATCTGACTCAGATACCGCACTCCTACAACCTCTAGGGACTGCTGGAACATCTTTTTTTCAGCATTCCGCCTCTCTCCGAGAGTGAAGTGTCCAGACTCCTGACATGCAGCCGTCCTACCACATGCTCGCTGGACCCTATACCCTGAGAGCCTACTTCAGTCCATCAGCCCGACCATCGCTCCAGCTATCACACATGTGATCAATGCCTCGCTAACCTCCGGCACATTTCCAACAGCGTTCAAAATGGCCGGGTAACACCGTTACTTAAGAAAGCTTCTCTCAACCCTGCTCAAGTCGAGAACTACCGCCCTGTCTCACTACTGCCTTTCCTATCCAAAGGCATTGAGCGAGCAGTCTCCAAACAGGTCTCTGACTTCCTTTCACAGAACAACCTTCTGGATCCAAATCAGTCTGGGTTCAAAGCGGCCACTCTACGAAACGGCTCTGCTGTCTGTAACAGAAGCCTTAAAAGAAGCCAGGGCGACGCTCGATCATCAGTACTCATTCTGCTTGACTTATCGGCTGCCTTTGACATGGTTAATCACCGTATCCTTCTCTCTATACTCGCTGACATGGGAATCTCGGAGCTGCTCTCTCCTGGTTTGAATCCTACCTCACAGGGCCTTTCGTTTAGCATTATCATGGCTTGGTCAGCTATCTGCACCTCACCATCTCACCACAGGGGTCCCCAGGGCTCAGTGCTGGGCCCCCTCCTTTGCTATCTACACCACCTCCTTGGGACAGATTATCCGTTAGCCGCGGCTTCTCATACCACTGCTATGCAGGCGACACACAGCTCTATCTGTCCTTTCCACCTGGCGACCCCTGGTTTCAGCGGATCTCAGATTGCCTTTCAGACATAGCTACATGGATGAAGGCACACCACCTCCAGCTGAACCTCTCAAAGACTGAACTGCTGGTCATCCCAGCTAAACCTACCATACACCACGACATCAACATCAAATTTGACTCCCTGTCTGTTTCACCGACCAGGACTGCAAGAAATCTAGGAGTTGTTCTCGACAACCAACTAAACTTCTCAGATCATGTTGCCTCATTCGCCCGGTCATGCCGTTTCGCACTCTACAACATCACGGAAAATCAGGACTTACTTGACTCAAGATGCTACCCAACTTCTGGTTCAGGCAATAGTCATCTCACGACTTCGACTACTGCAATGCCCTCCTGACAGGTCTCCCAGCCTGCGCAGTGAAACCACTTCAGATGATCCAGAGCAGCGGCGGGCGCCTGGTCTACAACCAACCCAAAAGGGCACATGTTACCCGCTGCTCATCCAGCTACACTGGCTACCTATGGCAGCCCGCATCAAATTCAAGTCTCTAGCGGCTTGCCTACAAAGTAGTCTCGGTTCTGCTCCCACCTGCTTGAATGCCCTCATACAGACTTACACTACCTCCAGACCGCTGCGCTCCTCTGGCCGAGCGGCGTCTAGCTCTACCACCCGGTGCGCTCAAGCCAATCAAACTTTTTCTCATCTGTTGTTCCTCGTTGGTGGAACACACTGCCAGTTCCTACAAGGGCAGGGACATCCTTTTCCACTTTCAAAAAACTCCTGAAGACCCAGCTCTTTAGAGAACATCTACTCTCATAGCAACACTTACAACAAGTCTTACTGATCCTAGCACTCACCAGCCGTTAAACTGACAAGTAACTGTTAAAATACAGCACTCACCGGACGCACTTATTCTTACTGTACTCTAATGTGTTTTTTAAACTGTCCTAAAATTGTGAGAATTGTTCTAAAACTTACTGTTTACCATGTTGTTAGTCGCTTTGGTTAAAAAAGCGTCAGCCAAATGTAATGTAATGTAATGTAATGTAATATTGGCAAAACCGGTTATCATTTTTATGTTGAGGTGGTGGGGGTGTTGTCGGCAGCTGCTGAAAGTAACTAATAAAGTAACTTGTAATCAAACTTAGTTACTTTTAAAATCAAGTAATCAGTAAAGTAACTAAGTTACTTTTTAAAGGAGTAATCAGTAATCAGATTACTTTTTCAAGGTAACTGTGGCAACACTGGATGCAAGTCACCCCGCTCACAATTTGTTTGATCAACTGCCCTCTGAGAAGAGGTACAGAAGCCTGCGCTCCCGCACCACCAGACTCACCAACAGCTTCATACACCAGGCTGTTAGGATGCTGAACTCTCTCCCCCCTCTCCCCCCTCCACCCTCAGCTACATAACATCCTGGACTTTGGACCCACAATGGCTGCCTTGCACTACTCCACTTCTGCACTTGCACACTTCATAACTTGCACCACTATGCCACTTGCATACTTAGGTCAAACAGAACTACCTCAGCCATTTATTGGCCTGACTTTTGCACTTTTATATTGACTGTCTACTGTATGCACAATTGCACATTTTCAACTCAAATTTTGCTGCTCTTATTTTCTTCATTGTATGTGCCTTCTTATTTTTACTTTTTATATTGTTTACTTGAATGTTATGTTTGTCTGTGGACATAATTGGTCAAATATGTCTTGTCTCCACCGTGGGATAGTGGGAAACGTAATTTCGATCTCTTTGTATGTCTGTATTGACAATAAAGCAGACTTTGACTTTGACTTTGACTTTGAACACTGTCTGTGTTGTCCTTGTAGGAAGTGTTTATTGTCTTTCCAACCCACTTTAGATTAACTTCCAACAAAATTACGTCTCATTGCAACGATGTGCCATCTGGTGGACAAACTACTACGTAAATCCAATACTGGAAATGCAGCCAACACAGAACTTAATTTTATTTAGACCCCCCCCCATGGATGAAATTCTATGAAACTTGGCATACCCCCAGAGAATGTCAGGTTAATCATTCACATAAAATTTGGTGCAGTTCTGAACATCTTAACTGAAGAGAGGGGCGATTAAAGCAGAATGATATTGCATTTTTCATTTTTACCGGGGGGTGCAAATCACAAATGAGTGATTATGGACTAGGTTGATGTGGGCCCTTGAGACCAACATCTATCTATAAAGCAAGAATTGTCTGTGTCTGCGATATCTTGCTGACTGTTTGTCAGACTGACCTAAGATTTAGGTATGTGGCTATTGGCACAAAGGTGTGCACTCTCGATTTTGAAGATTTTTGCATGCATATTTCAAAATATGCTTATTTCAGGGCGTTTATCGCTGCACTGCACTGTTTCCAATTCCAAGGGGACCAGTTTCAGGGGAGCTCCACCCCATGGATCGTGTACTGACAGCTAAGTCTCACTTTGATGATAGTCAGTCGCAATTTAAAAAACGGATTACTCGGGAACCGCTTGTGGGTTAAGATGCAAGATAATTATCATGTCTGACCTCAACAATAAAGACTTCCTGTATGCAGTTTGCTTGCATAAAATGATTGCACGGATTTTGCAACAACACGCCAACAAACACGGGTATGTAGTAAGCACTCAATAAAAGTATGTGCAATAAACTGACGCTTCGAATAACCCAGGCTACTTTGGACTTGAGACTTTGACTAAACAAACGACAATTCCGACTGCAAGGTCCCAAATTAAAACGAGCGATAGGCTAATGTCACATAGCTACACAACAACAACTGGCAGACTGAGCGACGTCACTTATGCTAAAGACTGTTTTTGAGTCACATCGTTGCAAATTTCAAACAATGATGCATCCTTCCACAAAATGGTTTGTCTTCAGTATTAGGAAGTTAGTCAGTAAGCTTACATTTAGCCTTAACTCAAAACAGTTGTTAGGCTTATGTCATTCTGATCTGTAGAAATGTCACATGCAGCCATGCCTAAATTTATTACACATGTATTAGAGGCCACATTAATTATAGGCTAATATATTATAATATTCTGTATTCATTATTGAATGCTTATAAAGCTGGAATGATGTTTCCCTATCATCCTATTTTTAAAGCAGGCACAGGCTACCTGTTGGCATGTAATTGGGCTACGGGTTTTCTTCAGGAATGGCATGTTTGAACGGGTACTGCACTAGTACCATAAAAAAGTCTTCATCCTCAGTGCCACGATTCAGGTAGTTATTTAGGAAAAACTGCATTTTTTGGGTTTGGGGGGCCCAGCGGGGGGGGGTGGGGGGGGTGGCCCCCGGGGACCATTCCGAACTTAGTCCCACCCACAACTGAGGTCGGGAAGTTCGGTCTGGCATTGCTTCATTGTGGTGGAAGTATGTTCGCCCTATATCAGGCGGACCAATCAAATCAGGCTTTACGATGATGGACAGGTAGCAACAGCGCCTGGTCTGTCACATCATCTGAGCACGCTTAGATTAGGCTTATGTTTGAAACAAAAACGCTGTGGCTAGAAGGATACATGGCTTTTAAGACCCCATATTGAAAATTCATATTATTTAATGATCTAGAAATCTAGACACACCCTAGTGGCGGCAAATTAATTTGCTCAGCCTGTACGTCTAGTATCAAACCATAGGGATTTCTATTGGCTAACACCATAGATGTTATTCAATCACAGTGCTCTATTTTGTTAGAGAGTCTTAAGGCGGGCTTAACAGGATAACAACAGTCCTGCACTGTGAACAACAAGGAAGGTGGCTTTGGCGAACGAAGAGCGGTTGTTTGAATCGGCGTTGGCGTCAACTTTGGAGGAGTTGGACTTGTGCTTTTCTTTGAAAGTTGAGCAACACAATGCACTTCAGTCATTACTTTCGAAGAAGGATGTATTTGCCGTTTTGCCGACCGGATACGGATATGGTCGTAGCGCTGGCCTATTGCATGCCTAGGCAGTTTGAAAGACAATTCTCTGCCCGCCCCTTGGATTAAGCGAGGTGAATGGTTTGATTCCAGACTATACATTTCAATGATATAGGATGGCCCGCCAGGCAGTGAGGTTGTATCACTGAAAACAATTATTTCTGAAAACTTTGGCCAAAGTTGAGATGTGGGAAAACTCGTGGTTTCACTTTCATCAAGGGAAAACAGCGCTGTTGCATTGCGACATGTTCCCTCCTTCGTTTGAAATCTCTGATTGACCACCTGTTCGAGGGATTTGCGACAGCCTTTCCCAGCTGTTTAACATGTTTGTAGCATATCACTGTTCAACAGAATTATTTTTAAAAACGGAGGGGATATAGGAGAAGAAGGATGGTTCGTGTGGATGGTTCGTGTGTTTTCTTCCTACACCTCACTTCCGGTTCCGGCGCCGTCAAGTGTGGCAGCCTACTCAGCAGCTCCGTGTCTTAGTGTTTGTTTCTGCGTCTTTTGTTTACTTTTTACTTCGCAACTTTTTGGATTACACACTTTGAGGAGTGTTTTTATTCTATCCTATGGATACGGACATATTACAACGCTCCAGCGACAGCAAGCGTGGAGTTATTAGCGGTTAGTCCGTACTACATGCCGAGGGAGTTCTCGCACGCAATTGCTGTCTGTGTTTACGTTCCACCTCGAGCTCTCCCGGATACAGCGTGTGACGTCATCCACTCCACAATCGCAAGGCTTCAAACCAAACACACTGACGCCTTTTATGTGATCTCTGGCGACTTCAATCACATAACACTGGATTCCACACTCACAAATTTTTACCACACTTTTACCAGTATGTTGACTGCCCTACAAGGAAAAACAGGACAATAGACCTCATGTATGCAAACGTGAGGGATGCATACAGTGCAAACCCCCTCCCTCCACTGGGAAAGTCAGACCACAACCTCATTCATCTCCAGCCAATGTACAAGCCCAAAGTACAGAGGCTACCAGTTGCCACATGCACCTTCAGGAAGTGGACACCCGAAGAGACTGCTTCGAGTGTACTGACTGGAGTGTGTTACAGAATGGAGAGGACTTAGAGGAGGTCACACAGTGCACAACTGACTACCTGAACTTCTGCATGGACATTGTTGTTCCCACCAGAACTGTACGCTGCTTTCCCAACAACAAGCCTTGGATAACCAGCAATGTCAAGACCTTTCTTAACAGGAAAAAGATGGCGTTCAGAGAGGGGGACATGGCAGAGCTGAGGCGCGTGCAAGGGGAACTCAAATTCAAGCTGAAGGAAGCTAAGGAGGATTACAGGAAGAAGGTGGAACAGAAGCTGCAGGAAATCAACTTGAAGGAGACATGGGACTGCATGAAGGTTATCACTGGCCTGAAGAAGAACAGCAGCTCTGTGGAGGGGGACCTGGACAGGGCGAACCAGTTGAACCACTTCTACAACAGGTTTGACTGCCCTGCTCCAGCTCCAATGGCGGTGGTCTGTCCACCATCCCCCAGCCCCCCACCCCCCACCCCCACACCCCCTCAATACCAGGCAACACCCCCACCCTCCATCATCACAGGCTATGAGGTGACAGCGACCCCCACCATCACTGGATTTTGCACCCCTACACCCCCCATGGCGATCAATAAAGCACGAACAATGGCCTGTGGTGACAGCCACTGAAGCACCTCAGTCAACAGCAATCAGACAGACAGATCCCAGATGCACCCCCCCTTTACACAGACCCTCCCCATTACAACAGATCAAAGTGACAGTCCAACTAAAGCACTAGATTGTTTGCATACCAGCAATAAAGCAGCTTGGGCCTGACAGGAGACTTTGCAGGGAAGGTGCTGTGAGAAGGCTACTCAAGGCCTGTGCTGCTGAACTGTGGACGCCACCTGGACCTGGCCACTGAAGCACATCTTCAATTTGAGCCTACACCTTGGACAAGTTCCAACACTGTGGAAGACATCATGTCTTACCCCTGTCCCTAAGAGGAGGCCACACCCCTGGTGAGCTTTTAATGACTACAGACCTGATTCGCTCTTACATCACATGTGATGCACTCTACAAGAAAGGGCAGAGCAGGCTGTACTTCCTGAGGAGGCTGCGGTCCTTCAATGTGTGCAGTAAGCTCCTCAGGATGTTTTATCAGTCTGTTGTTGCCCAACGTCCTCTTCTATGCGGTAGTATGTTGGGGAGGAAGCACAAGGAAGAAGGATGCGGGGCGAATCGACAGGCTGGTAAGGAAAGCTGGCTCTGTAGTGGGAGCTGAACTGGAGTGCATCACTTCACTATCTGACAAAAGGACCCTGAATAAACTGATCAACATCTGACAATGAGTGTCACCCATCCACAGCACTATTGTTAAGCAGAAGAGCCTGATCAGCTGGAGACTTCGCTCACTGCCTTGCACAACTGACAGACTGAGAAAGTAATTTGTCCCCAGGGCCATTGAACTGTTCAATGCCTCACTTAAGGGAAGAGGAAAGATAGACTTCTCTGCATAGTCTGTCTGCCTCTTCACCCCCTCCATGTTTGGATACTGTCTGTCCACTAGCCACTTTTACCATTGTCTTTATGCCTCACTGTTTGCGTGCTATATTAGCACATTAGCACATATGCATACCCCCCCCCCCCCCCCTCCATGCCACAGCCTAACTGTGGCCACACTTATACATTTTCTTTAATTAGTTAAATATATAGATATATAGACTTTACTTTACTTTATTTCTGCATTGTTGCACTGTTGGACTTACTCATTTGCACTATCACCATGACCACTATCACCATTGCACTACCACCATGACACTCATTCACACAGAGCACCTTAGAGCACCTTACCATACCTTACTATGCACAGAGAATCCCAGGCTCAGTCCCTGCCTCAGTCATTGCAAGCGCCTCTGATTGATTAATCACCACTATGTGGATACTGTTTTTAGAATTGATTTAAATTAAGTGTATTTTGTTGCTCTGATTGGTTAGGTCTATCCAATTGAGAGGCATTCCCCCCCCTGTATCGGTTGAAACATGCCCCATAATTACGTCCCAATGGAGCAGTATCAGACTCATATTCTGACTAGAATTGAGTATGACAATGTCAGGCTATAGTGGGGCTACATACACACCAAATTTCATGTGCCCCGGTGTTTCGGTGTCCCGAGTATCATTGACCAAAAATAGCCCTCTCCAGAATAAGTCCCGCCTCAGTAACTTCCGTATCCATCCAACTTCCGGGCATCAAATGTCTATGGGAAATAACATGGTGTTTCGAAATAACTTCTGACGGCAAATTTGAGGAAAACTTGGTAAACCACCCTTCTGAATATTTTGTTTACCAAGCTCAATTCTGAGTTCTAAGCTGCATAATCAGCATTTTAAAACCCTAAATTGGGTTGATTTCAAAAGTAATCACTAAAACCAAATAAAAGTGTTCTCTAAATACATGTTTGAGCATTAAAGAAGCCATACTATAGTTTATTAACGTGATTACAGTTAACAAGTAATAAATTCAGAAATTCTAATCAAAACACAACCATATTTTTATTGCTAACATAGTGAGTCACTCGTGGTTTTAATGCATTTCATCACAATAATATTCTGAGTTGAAGGTTATCTGTGCAACATTTATAGACCACTGAAACCCTGCATGAATCACACGTGAAAATGACCATCACGTTAGGTTGTGACTGGTTGGTTGTGAGCAAGATCTAACGCCCTCCTCCGCCCGCGTACATCGGAACTAGCTCCCGGTTAGCATTAATAATCGTTTACTACTTAAACGGCACCGACAATCAAAAAATCCAGTGGAAACTAGATGGCAGAGGTGTGTAGGCCAATCGGCCCACCAGCTTGTTCTACTTTGTCACCTACAGAGTTTGACAGGTACGATCTTTCGAAACGCCATGTTATTTCCCATAGACATTTGACGACCGGAAGTTGGATGGATACGGAAGTAACGGAGGCGGGACTTATTCTGGAGAGGTCTATTCAGGAAGGGGAAAAAAAACGAAATCCCTATATGACCGCTTCGCTAGCGGCGGTCATAATAATAACTATGTATACAAATTAAGTCAATGGGTGGAGAGTTGTACAATCCAGTGGTTTTCACATTGGGCTCCCTCTATCTTATTGGCTGTACACAGATCCTTTGCCCCAAATCTGGGGCTTTTGTCTGCGACAGTATGGAACTGAATGTTGTATTTATTGAATTAAATCTTTCATAGCCAAAACCCATGTAATGAATGCAAGTATTTATTACATTACAGATATAATTATTGTGTCATAGGGCCCAAATTTTCTAGCAGCGCCCTGCTTCAAGCAGATGGGGTCACAACATTGGAGGCTTAGGCTATGCAAGTATCACCACGCAATTGGCTCTAGATCAAAGATCAAATAATTTAGTCTTGCACACACATCACTAAACTTAATATAGGTAACAGTGTTAACTATAATTAACAACAGTGATGGAAATGAAGGAATGTTTCTGTCATTGTATGCAAATGAACCAGTTCTATTAGTCACACAATTGACTAAACTACACAAACAATTGCATGTGGGTACCCAAACTCTGCAGGACTCTGACGTGCATTAGTGCTAAAAAGAAAAAACTGAAACAGTATAGGAAACAGGGGGTGGGGATAGGAAACTGGTGTATATAAAAGAGTAGCTTAATACCATCACTGGCCTGTTCCACTGGTGTCCGATCATGTCATTGGTTTCATATTCGATTTCTAGGGAGCTCTTCACTGAGCCAAAATACCTAGGAACCAACAGATTTAGCAATTACAGCCTTCTGGACAATTGTGTTTCGTGCTTTGGGAAAACAGCAGTTACACCAGCATATGTGGCTGTGTATGTGTCTGCAATACTTGTTGTTATAATAACTGTTTGTGGCAATCTGCTTGTCATTACATCGATGTGTCACTTCAAACAAATGCACACACCAACTAATGTGCTTCTCCTCTCTTTAGCTGTGTCAGATATTTTTGTAGGAATATTTCTGATGCCACTGCAATTCATCTGGCTGATAGAGTCATGCTGGCTTTTTGGGACAACCATTTGTGCTTTTGTCAATTTCATGTCATTCTATTTGGTATGTGCGTCTGTTCATAATGTGGCTCTCATTGCAGTGGACCGATACCTGGCTCTGAGCAATCCCTTTTTCTATTCAACGAAAATCACCGTGAACCTCATTATCTTTGTAGTATCTCTGAACTGGATGTTTTCTCTGGGGTACAACGTTGCTCTTCTGTACTGCAATGGTTTCTTCACTCATGCTCTAACACTGTGCCCAAGCGAGTGCCCCATTATTGTGAATAAGATATGGTCCTTTGTGGATCTTGTGGTTGTGTTTGTATTGCCATGCTTCATTATGTTAGTACTGTACCTCAAAGTCTTTGCCATTGCCAAGAGACATGTCAATGCCATCACCAGGGTGGCTAATAGCAATCCAGATTCCAAGAGTGATGTGCCCAAACGATCTGAGAGAAAAGCTGCAAAAGTGCTTGGTATACTGGTGTCTGTCTTTTTGTTATGCTTGGTGCCCTATTATATATGCAGCTTTATGGTTGAGAGTATCCAAAGACAGATTTTTAATGATTTGTTAAAATATATGACAACACTATTTTACTTTAATTCTTTATTCAATCCAATTATTTATGCTTTGTTCTACCCGTGGTTTCAAAAGAGCATGATAATAATTGTAAGGTGTCGTATATGTAGCCCCGAGTCTTCTCTCATGCAGGTGAAGTGATTCAAGTCTTCAATCAACACAGTCACACATGCATGTCAGTCAAAACTTTTTTTCTTTCAGTTTTTCCTTACAGTTGCGATTTGTTGTTTGATTTGTATGTTTATGGTTATTATTCTGTTAAATTCTATCACTAATAATTTAGGTATTCTTAGGCTTAGATTTTACTATAGCCTAAACTGTTCATTTTAATGTAATGTTTATTGATGTCATTGTAAGTCGCTTGGACAAACATGGTTATGTCTGATCACATCGATAACAGACCGTGGCCTACTGGTCAGGGAATCAGTCTGTAGCCTAACCAAAAGATGGCTGGTTTGATCCCTGACTGGTAGAGAAAATGTGTATGGGGCAGCACTCTTCCACATCCACATCCATGGATGAAGTGCACTTGTGTAAGGTAGCCAACCCCCAACTGCTCCCCGGGCGCTGGATCAAAGACTGCACTACTCCAGTGTGTGTTCCTAATGAGCTCAACGCTCCTGGTGTGTCTCTATGTGTACACTAGAGGTCTGAGAGGGACTGATTTTTCAGTCCCGCGCCTGCCCTCCAGTGGCGGTTCTAGAGATGCCATGGACATTATTCAAAACTTAAAATTCTACGGATTTCATTCAATATCACCTGACTAACATATGCATTTGTCATGTATACAGACCTTACTGTCCTGTATCTGACCCTAGGCAGATGGGTCAGGCCTTTGAGTCGTTGATCTGCTCGAGGTTTCTAACTATGTATCTCTCTTCCTGTTACCCATGGGCCTTCTCTTTTTTCTTTTCTTTTCTTCTCTCTGATTGTCTAACACTCTGTAAAGCGTGTTTTGGATGGTGTGGGTATATATATTATATGTGAATTTCTTTTTCTGTGTAATCACTACACAGTCTGTGTAGTCTGTGCTTAAATTATAGTGTCAAAAAGAAATTCTAGGGGGGTTTGGAGGTATGTTAAAAAAATTACCCCCCAAATTATGTCTTCTAGTGAGTTTTGAGGGAATATGGACACATTTATAAAATAAGCCATCAATAGATTTAGGTTATCTGGACTGAAACAAGATTCTGAGGATTTGGGGTATGCTCCCCCGGAGAGATTTTTTAAAACATGACCCCTCAAATGATGTCTTCTAGTGAGTTTTGAGGGAATATGGAAACATTTAGTCATAGAAAATAAGCCGTCAGTAATCAGTAGAATTAGGTTATCTGGATTGAAACAAGATTCTAATGCAGAATTGTTGCAATGATAACTATGACTGTCAAAACATTTCCATCTGATTCAATAAAGACTCCTTAAATAATCCTTTTTGGATTTATTATAATACAACAATTTAAAATGTACATAACAAGAATGTAATTCTTACTCTACCACCTCAATAATAAACATGCAAACACACACACTGGTGGACAGTAACTAAGTACTGGGTATGGGTATCTAATTCAATTATTTCATTCTTTGGAAGGTTTTTACTTCAACCCCCATTACAATTAAAGGCCAAATATCTTTAGCAGGGATTAGAAATGGTTCAAAGAATGAAAATGAAAACAAAGTTTTTGGATGGACGTAACTGAAAACAAGAACAAAACCAATTTCAGTTCTTCCGGAGTGAAAACTTTATTTTCAATTTTAGATAACTGGTTAATAACGATATTTATCGTTCCGATTAACCTTTGTTTGAATATTATTCAAAACTCCATAGGCTTGGAAAGTCACCTGCCCACACAGTGTTCCCCAGACCCCTTATAGGATGAATTTAGTCAGATGTTATGAATCGGTATCTCCCCTGCATAATTGGCTAGAACTACTAGTTGATAAAAAGAATATCCAACACTATCTAACTGCCTTTTCCAAGTATGTAGTCTAAATTACTGAAACAATTTGTGAAATAAAATAGGCTACCAGAGACACTAGGCAAATATTTATGGCCTGTCATGCAGTTGGTAGCACCATACATAAGTTAGGCTATTGCAGGCTTAAAGCAAGGACATTTTCTGTGCCTGAAGTTAGGCTATCAAGCATTTTTTAATACCTAATATTATATAGGTATTATATTATAATATTATGATATCAAATAATGTTTTTGCTCAGAACGAACCTAAATGAAAATCATTCTGTTTTCAGTCCCTGATCTTTAATGCCAAATTATGTTGTGCCATACACAATCTAGGCTACTCACTCACTCACAAAGTGGTGGATAATGAAGTACATATAGTTACTGTATTAAAGTACCTTTATATAGATAGATAGATAGATAGATAGATAGATTACTTTAATCATCCCCAAAGGGAAATTATGGTGTTACAGCAGCAATTAATAATATAAACATATATCACACATAAAAAATACATACAAGTTAAAAAAATAAATACAATTGGATATAGTCTCTGTTAAAGAGGTTGTAAACTGCATTGACTCTCAGCATAAGATTTTCTCTCATGGCACAAAGGGGAGTTGTTGTAAATAGTTATGGTAGTGGGCAGGAATGATTTTCTATAACGCTCCTTGCTACAGCGAAGTTGGAGCAACCTACAGCTAAAAACACTCTGTTGTTTGACCAGTAGTTCATTCAGTGGATGTGAGGTGTTTTCCATAATGTTAAGGAGCTTTTGCAACATCCTAACTAACTCTAGGGGTTCAAGTGTACTTCCAATTACAGAGCCAGCTCTTTTAATCAACTTGTTGAGTTTTTTGGTGTCATTTGCTCTGATACTGGTACCCCAGCAGATGGCAGCAAAGACAATGGTACTAGAAACAGCAGACTGGTAAAACATGTTCAACATCCTGCTGCACACATTAAAAGACCTAAGCTTCCTCAAGAAGTATAGCCTGCTCTGTTCCTTCCTATAAACAGCCTCAGTGTTGCACTTCCAGTCCAGTTTGTTATCCAGATGTACACCCAGATATTTGTAGTTTTCCACTACCTCCACCTCATCCCCCATGATGGAGACAGTGTTCAACTTGGTCCTAGCCCTCCTAAAGTCCACTACCATCTCTTTGGTCTTGGCCACATTTAAGAGTAGGTGGTTGTTTCCACACCATGCCACAAAGCTGTTCACCAGTTCTCTATACTCAGTATCCTCCCCATCCTTCACACACCCTACAACTGCAGAGTCATCAGAGTATTTCTGCAGATGACGGGTTGCAGAGTTGTACTGAAAGTCCGAGGTGTATAATGTGAAGAGGAATGGAGAGAGTACAGTCCCCTGCGGTGCTCCTGTGCTGCTAACCACCTTCTCGGACACACATCCTCCCATCCGTACAAACTGTGGTCTTTCCGTCAGGTAATCAACAATCCATGATGTTATGGATGTCTCCACCTGCATCCTTTGAACATTATTCTCACTGCAATACCAGCTTCATCCAGGTGGTTGTGGGCTCGCTGAAGCAGGTAGATGATGGCATCTTCAACACCAACCTCACGTTGGTAGGCAAATTGCAGTGGGTCCATTGAGGTGGTCACCTGAGGTCTGAGGTGTGCCAACACCAATCTCTCCAACACTTTCATGCAGTGTGATTTTAATGCCACTAGTCTGTAATCATTGAGGACTGATGGAGAAGACTTCTTGGGTACTAGAATAAGGCATGATGTTTTCCACAGCACTGGAACCTTCATCTGACACAGGCTGGTGTTGAATAGGCACTGTAGAATCCCACATAGCTGTTCTGCACAGGCCTTCAGGACCTTAGGAATTATAAATCTCCTATTAGGAAACAACCTCAAACACGAGTGAACAAGCAACATGTTAATTTCTTGAGGACACAAACTCCTGTGCTGGCCTCAGCTTGTTGGATTCATCTACCAAAATTATTGAACAAGCAACATGTTAATTTCTTGAGGACACAAACTCCTGTGCTGGTACTTTTACTTTTACCCCCTCACCCCAGCTTGTTTGGTTCATCTACCAGCAAATGATTTTGAATTCACCTACCTAAAACCCATCTACCACCCAATGAAACTGGAACATTTAACTGGAATATAAACAATTACATCTCATGCACAGTTATGTTGTTGCTAATTATGGCTTGGTGGTCTAGTTAGTGATCACGGGGATGTATATATACCCTTACTTATATATAAAATTTTGACATCTTTCAAACGCCATAGCCTAGGCTATTCACAAATACAGCTTACATAAACAGAATATAGAAACAGGAACATTTTTCTGATCCATTGTTTATTCGACTGCAAGGGAACTTAAATTAACTTAAAAGAAGTTTGAAATTAGATGGGGGAAAATGCTTCTGTTGTCAATAATTGTGAGCAATGTGTGTTTTGTTAAAAAAATATTTCTTATTTTATTATTATTACTTTAAGATTTACCTTTTTTCTCAAAATGACAAGTTATGAAATTATGACATTCTTTTACATTGTTTATTTGTTGTTGTTTATTGTTGTTTTTTAATTACTATGAGGAGGTCCGTCAAGCTTAATCCTACCACCTCGTCACACAAATTAGACAGGAATAACTGTTGTTCATTATAGTTTTAACATAATCATTGCTAAGCAAATTTGACCATTATTGGATAAGAGCATTTATCATGAGATTTACCACACTGTCACATTTATTTTACTTCAATCCATTATATTTAAATGTGGGAGAAAAAAGTATGCCTGAGGTGGGCAAATATGATTTAAAAGTGGAAAAGGCACCCATTTCTGTTCTACTTTAACCACCCTTTGTAGGGCTTTTCTGTCCCTTACAGTGCAAGCATTAGGTCTACACAGGGATCACAGCTTTACAGATAACTTAAACCATAGGCTATTGTATTTTATGAGGGAAATAATTCTGATGGAGATCAAATGAATGGTAACTCTTGCTACCCTGAGATGATTCAATGTATTTTCATTAGCCTTGCAAGGTGGAGAGGCAGGAGGAGTTCCCATAATAGGCTAAAAGTGTTTCTGTCATTCCCTCTCAAAGCCATGTTGTCGAGGGGCCAATTACTAGACTCCAGGCCAATAGATGGCGATAAAGCACAATATGGTTTCAGACCTATCGTCTTTATGTGAAGCTAGCGACATTATATTGCAATAATACTATAGAGTTGAAAACGTCCATAAAAGTCTATAGGCTACAGTTTAGTTTTCCCATATGAGTTTACCCTTAGCCCTATTGCAACATTTGCCAATACTTTTTGACAAAGTATTACTTTGTCACTAAATAGACTGGCTGATCGAGGGAATATATCACTTGGAGCCTGGAGCATTATGTAACTTTTTATTGACTTTTACGTGAAAGGTTAGGTATAATATTAATAATAATAATCATATATTTCTTATAAACCTCGAGGCAGCCAGGCTACTTTATATTTCTTTTAAAATGTGAGATTACGCTCAACTAGTAGCCTGTGTTCTCACTTTATGAAACAGAGCGATATTCTTTGACTAGGATGACCAGATGTTCTTATATTGGTTTTTAGGTAGGATGACACAGTTTAGATCATTCAATTTGACCTGTATGCTAATTGTTGTGTATGGTATAAATCATAAAGACATGAAAGGTAAAATGAAAGGGATCATTCCACAGGTATGAGGGAAACGCTGATATTTTGAAGGAGGGAGGGGACTGTAGCAGCCATTATTGTCGCTGACTTCCCAAAGAATACTGTTGTTAACAGAACCCTCTGACACAGTCTGCTAATATCCCAACTTTAACTAATCCAATGTAGATTCCTATATGATTGTCGCACCCCACTGCGTTTAAACTAATTAACGCTTCACCATGGTAAGATGTGTATTTTATGTACCGCTCTGCAGCTAGATTAGTGGCAGTGTAGCTAATAACATAGGTGTTGATAGCTTGCTAGGTTAACTTAGCTGTTAGAAACTCTTAGCTGTTCTACGTCTCTTTCCTTTTCCTCTCTTTAAAGTAATTTAATGAACGAATTTCCATTCATGATGCAGCCTTGGGTTTTTGCACTCAAATGCTAAAATGTGGAAACGTGCGTTATTGGAAAGGAAGAGTAAGAATAAAGAGATGGACATTTTAACTGCTATCAACTTATTTAGATGTAGCATGTTAGCATTATTCTTTTAAATAACAGTCCGTAGAAGCTAGCTATCAAAACATAGGCTAACTAGTTAACGATCGCGTCGCGTTAGTCATGCCACTTTAAGCGTACGTGCAGTGTGACCTGATGCGTTTGGTTTGAGTTTGGCTGGTAACAAGTAAATTGTAAGTAAGGCCACGAAGTAGCTAACGAATGTAGATAGGCCTAACGTTAGGTTGTTGAGAGTTGATGTTTTTTGCATTGGTCACTTCACATAACGTTCATGACATCTATGCTCCGCTTTCACTCAAGTCATCAAAGGATTCCAAGGCAAGGAGAAGCGAGTCAAGTAGTCGAACAGATGAACGAAGGCGGTCCACGAGTAGTGGCGAGTGAATTTAACGTTGCACCTATACAATTTACCTTCTTGCTGAGTTTGAAAGCTGTGTTTTAACATGCCATTCAATGTTCGACAGGGGGAGACCGCCACAAGCGGAAACGCAGTCGAAGCAGATCGTCATCAAGTTCATCCTCATCATCATCTTCCTCGTCGTCCGATTCGTCATCCTCGTCTTCTTCATCGTCGTCTTCCTCATCTCGCTCTTCCTCCCGCAGCAGAAGTAGCAGTTCTAGCAGCAGAGGCACGTTCCCAATCAAGATTTTTACAATTAAATAAATAAATATCTAGTATGTTAGTCTAGTCTAGTCAGCTGAACTCTAGTATAGTAACGTTAAGGTTCTTCATGGGAGACTGGTTGATGATTAGGGAGCTTTTCGGTGGCTCTGATCACAGCCAGACACACAATGATGGGTTTGCCACAAAACCATTACTCAAGCTTTTAACACTGTTAGAATTTGTTTATAAAGAAAATGCAATGGAATTTATCTGATCCAAATGGGATTTGATGGTACCAATGTATGGCTACAAAAATTTATTAAATATCACAATACGCATTTTTTACTAATAGCGGTCAGAAGTAGAGGGGTTGAGAGCATAGTCAGGGAAAATAAGCATCTTGAAAGTGGTCATGTCAATTGCTTGTCCCTTCCAGATTCTCACAGCAAGTCAAGGAAGGCCCCAAAGAAAGTGAAAAAGGAGAAGCACAACAAAAAGGTTTCTATCAGGATGCAGCTTCATTCTTGTCTCTACTCTTTTTACACTAAATTATAATCATTTTAAAGAACCTGAATATGAAGATGCATGTAATACAGCTCTGGAAAAAATGAGACCACTGCACTGAAATGAAAAAAAGACACACTGCACATTCTTCTGATGTCATCCGTCACTGTCATACGGTTGCTGAGTGACATTTGAATGAGTGGTGTGTTATTTAGAAGACATTTTGAATTTGTGTTTCTCCATAGAAGGGGAAGAAGGAGAAAAAGAACAAAAGAAAAAAGGACAAAAAATCCAAAGTAGAGGAGGAACCTTCTGGACCTGTGCAGATCTCAAAGGTTTGATGACCCTTTTTTTCCCTGATTGGGATCTCTCATTATGCCAATACACTCAGGAAGAACAGTTACACATGGCCTCTATGAATGCAAGTGTGCAAAATGAATATTATTATTGTTATTTAATATTATTACTATACAGCAGACTTTTATTTGAGTCAGCTACTCTTTGTTTCTACTCCAGTTCTACTCTTTCTAGTCAGCTACTCCAAATTTCCCTCACAGGATCAAAAGAGTAAATACTATACTTCTGTTAAAGGGACATCAGGCAACGTTTTCGTGTTAATTACTCATCTTCGTAAGTCGGTACGAACTTTTGACGGGTGAAAAATAACTGGAATTCTCCTTTAAGTCTGTGGTGTGTGCTCTATTTTAATGTTCTTATCTGTTTGCTTTCTAGTACCTAAAAGGGAAAAAGAAGGGCAAATTCAGCATGATCTCAGGGAGGAAGATCAAAATGAAAGTGAAGAAGTCAAAGAAAGACAAGCAGGTAAGTATTCATTCATCCGCTCTCTGTTTTGCTCAGTCATTCTAATCCAGCATATTTTTTGTTGAATTAAGGGTCATTCACACCAAGAACGATAACGACAATGATGACTATAACCATAACGATAAAAGTGTTCACACTGAACAACAATAAATCGCTCTGAAAGTGATCCCCGATGATCTCATTCTTCATGTCGTTATCGTTATAGTCTATGTGTGAACGTCGTCATTCATATTATCGAGAACGATATTTGTTTATCGTTATCGTTCTTGGTGTTAATGGGGCTTTAGGATGAGAGTTCTTCAGTCCTGTAGCTGGACATCCACTGTGTGCTTAAAAAAAACCTCTGGTGTTCACACAGTCCTAGCTCTATAAACGGGAAGGCAATGAGGTAGTCTGGACTGAGCCATACACTTTGTGCTGCTTAAGCACTGTAGGCAGGGGCACTGTTTCCTTGTGCATTATAGTCACCCCTGCAACCTTTCGTGGTTTTTCTCCAACAGATGGACAAGAATCGTGCCGAGCTGCTCGAGTTCCTCAATTCAACATTATAACAGGCAAAGATGTGGGCTTCGCTCCCATAATCCTCCTCTTTGTGCCTGTGGCCAGGATCCTCCCCCTTGTGACCAATCGCAAAAATACTCAGGGAAAGGCCATCGTTCTATTGGCATTCTGTGTGTGATTAGCGAAAGTGTCACAAAAAGCATTGGAGTCTTGGATGCCTGTCTCTACTATGTACATGGTGGGGCAAATGGTGTGGCAGCTGGGGTGCTGTGAACTATGTCTCTCTCTGAAACAAAAGAACACAGTTCTTATGTATTAGACTTGTCAGGGTATAAAATGTGCGTCCTTTTCAATGGGAATTTCCCCAAAGGTTAAATGCAACAGCCGGTTGTTTAAAAATGAAAATCCTTTTGTTAGTCTGTTTTTATTATTGCTTTAGAGGATAACAAAGTTCCTGTACGTCTAATAGAATTAAATATATTTTTTATTTGAAAACCATTCCTATTGTGGATTGAACATGCTGTTGTGAAAGTGGATCTGTCACAGACTCATGAGCCCAAAACGGGGAGTTGTAAATGGTGCAACATTTTTTTTTTTTTAAACCATATTGTGATACTAGGCTTCCTGGTCCTGCTGGTGTGAACTCCGATCCGTACAGGTGCCGCTGTGGTCAACACACCACTGTTCATAGGACCATATACAAGTTGACTATGGACTCTTCAGCACCGGTTGGAAATGGTTGTGTAAATCGGACAGCACAATAAACCATCTTCCACACGTGTGTACAATTATTTTATTAATTTACAGTACATGGTGTGTGTTATTACTGATAACGCAGACCTCTGCAGCATGAAGTCCCAGGAACACAGTTTCAGTCTACAATTTCAATATCTTTAGAATTAGGAACAATGTTATATTGTTCTGAGGACAAAGCATGGCTTGAACAAATTGTCAATTTATTTTCAAATGTTTACTTTCTGGAAAAAAAAAACTCCTGTAAAATTGAAAGAAACCAATATCTCCAGAGGACATATTAAATTGCTCTCCAAGCACTTCTGAGAGGAGTGGGAATGATTAAGAACAGATTAGTTCCCAGACACTCCAAATCTCACACGTTAGTGCCGGAAAGGCAAACACAAATGTATGACAAGAAGAAGCACAGCATTCTATTGTTACATACTGCAAGCATGTAGGCAACATTTTGTACAAATTAGAAGGTTTCCTCAAGTCTGAAACAATAAGCAGCCTTTATAAATCCCAACATTTCATTGAACTGATGCTATTCAGTACATGCTTTTATCTGAAGTGTTACCATTGAATAATTCTTCATTATGCATGCATGCACCCTTGAATGAGATGACCTTGAAGTAGATAGCACCTTGGAACCAGTTGAGCTACAGAAACATTCTGACAAGAAAACATTTACGTAAGACCTGAAAATTATTATGTGGAGACTGAATCTCTGGTTGTGAAGGTCTAACTGCAGAGTAAATTGCCTGTCTCCTGGCCTTTACAAATTGCACAGTTCTGTGAGTAACGCTGGTTGATGAATTGGCCTGACTTACTGTGGTCAATGACACAATCTTGACTTCAGCAACTTTGCAGCTGAAGACCTAGATTCACATCCTACACCCACTATGTGGTTACACAATCCAATGTAATATTGACATATTTTCATTCCTGCTCACTGAGTTTATACTGTCAAAAAAACCTGTAATTACCTTATAATCTCTTATAAGCTCTTCAACGTAATTATTAGTAGATGTGTTAATGGCTAGGGTTAGGCTTATGTATTGGATTGTTGGTTGTGATACTGCCACCGAAATAAAAAAAAAGGGGTGAGGTACTAAAAGTCCTTATTGCTCTCTCCACCCACAAACCAGAACCAGGAAAGGACATTTCTGACAAAACACTCCAGTACTTCCATACCTTTCTGTACATACTGTCATGATGACAGTTTCATACTTTTCTCTCACTCATTTTCCATTTTATAAACTCAGTCATTTGCAATTTGCATCCTCCACTCATTCTCTCTCACTCTCTCTCTCTCTCTCTCTTCACCATATTACTCCCATCACCCAACATGGCCATTTATGCCCTGGTGCCTGAAGTCAGGCATGCTGCACACACGGGGGGCTCGTCCAGTTCCTCCAGCCCTCATCCCCGGCACGGCCCCGAGCCCCCTCTCCACGTCCTCGGACACAGTCTTGACCTCGGGCTCGTAGGCGTCGCCAGGGCCCCCGTTGGCCGTGGAGGTGAGGTGCGCGCTGCTGCCGAACGGGTTGATGCGGACACGGCTGCGGAAGCTGAGCAGGGACATGCTGACAGCGCGCTGGCGGCTGTTCCACTGCTGGGAGAGACGCTGCGCCTCCTCCTCCTCACGCACGCGCTCCAGCGACTCCAGCAACACCGAACGGAACAGGCCTGGCACCTCCAGCACCTCCGGCTCGTTCTCCTCCAGAACCTGGCGGAACCTGAAGAAGGGATGGAGAGGAGGTGTAGGGGAAAGAGAGAGGGAGAAGTGGATGAAAGATGGAGAAAAGAGGATAAAATTTTAAAAACTGGATACGGATGGGACCAGCATGGTTGTGGTTAGGAATGAAGAAACTGGGGGGCGCTGTGGTGCAACTGGCTACAGCGCCATACCATATACGGGTCCAAGTGCCCACGGGGACCCGGGTTTAAGTCTGACCCGGGCAATTTTCCGATCCCACCCAGTGTCTCTCTCCCAGTCATTTATGTCAGTCTCTCACTGTCCTATCAAAAATAAAGGCAAAAAGCCCCAAATAATATACATTACAGCAACACCAAAGAGTTTTTTGTACCTTAAAATAATGTTTCCAAAATCGTTTTAGTGGTTCATCAACTCGTAACAGGATGAACGGCACTTCTGAATTCGCTTCGCAGCCCTCTATCAGCTATAACCGCACTATGTAAGTTTGCCAGATCGGGTAGCGGATCTGTAGTTCGATGGAATGAGACATAAGAAACAACAAATTTGACTTGCTTCTGATGTCGCAATACATCGTACTTTCATAAATCATGCAAAATATTCTACCTTGGCTGTGGACATTGTTATTTGCAAACCCGGTGCTGGATAAACAAATAGCATGCATGCAACAGAGGGAAAGTTCCTTGGTGTGTCTTTAAAGGAATGAGGAAACTGGCTTCAGAGCCAAAAATTTGAGCAAAGGTTCCATACAATCTATTCTAGACAATGGATCACAACTCTCTTGTGCTTTGCCTGAATCAAAATTTATTGCAGGTCAAACAGAAACAAAATTACTTTAAAGTATTTTACCTCTTCAAGAGTTCATTAATGACTCTTAAATTAACCACTCTTTTTTTAATCTCAACTGCCAGTGGACATAAGCTTTTAGCAATCAGTGCAAATCCAAAAGATTAATTAGTGCCATTAGCCATTTTAATTCCTATCACTGGCATCCATGAGTCACACAGGCTTTGGCCTTTTACGCATGACCTGCAGCCTTTGAAGGTCTCAGCTGATGTGCTCTTAAAAGCAGGACTCATAGGAATACTGCTCTGTATTGTAATGGATATTTGAAAAAAAGGCATTAAGTCTTTCGTGCTGTTAATAGCATTGGCCCCCTGCATCATACTTTTCAACATTCTAGTCTTACATCAGAGATCCTCATTTCCTCAAAAGACTATTTTGAAAACATGAAAGTTTTAATACACAATAATTACAATAACAGCGGGGCTGTTGAGCTCTATACTCGCAAGATACATTTGGATGGCGACCCATCTTTAATGTTGCATAGCCTATCTCTAAATTTGATCCAAGGTGTTTCTGAAAATACATTAATATTTTACAGTAGCTCTATAATTTTGAACAATCTGTTTTAGAGCTTAATAGTCCTGACCTATGAAAAAAGTTGTGTTGATGGGGACTGATGTGGATATGTTGTCCATTTTCTTATATCTATTCAATCATGTCTGGTCTATTATTAGGCCTACCTCTTTTCAATCCATTATTATTAGATATTTCTTGAAATAGGCCTACATCTATCCCTCATGTTATGCCAACATATTTAATTCACCTGAATATATGCTGCAGTAGATAGATGATTATTGACATCTGCTTATGTCAGTGTGCAGGCTATCCCTTAAAGGCAGTTTAAAGGTTCAGCTAAATAAATAGCTCACACAATGGCAGAAGTGCCGTTCGTCATGTTATATTTTCTACAGTCTATGGTTATGAGGTTATGCGCCATCAAAATTATTTTGGAGACGTAATGTTAAGGTCGGAAAACTCTGTCACTTTAGCTGATGAGCTCTCACCCCTCGCTGCCGTTCGATGCTTTGCTGAACATTGTGTAGCCTACCTGTAGGTCGGTGGCACCTTTATTTGCGACCGACGCGTAAGTGCCAGGTCTGGCACTCAGCTTCATGTTGATATCGACCGAGACAAAAACATGGAAATTTACGTTTTAATTCGTCAGTGAACTTACACTAAACAAGGACGTTTGCGCTATTGAGGTGACTGACTGACCAATTAAATGTTTTAGATTACTATCGACCAATGACGGTAGCTGGTCAGGCTCTACACCCTACACTTTCCACTCAATGCAAAGCGAACTGTAGGGGGAGGCCGTGACTAGTATGTGAATGAAAGACATATGCATGAATGAAAGAGCGAGCAATGCAAATTCGCTGTAAACATGTTTGAGGCTAGAATAACAAAATCCCGGACGACTTTGAAATTCCGCCCGGTCCCGGACACATTTTTAGGTTTCAAAATGAGGACATGTCCGGGCAAAAGAGGACGTCTGGTCACCCTAAATTTCAGCTAAAAAGAAATGTGAGTGCCATTTCTATCCTTTGTGTGATGCAAATGAATCTATTCATCTGATGTGAGTAAACCCATTTCCATCATCGCAGTCCCATTTTATCTTTTTAATCCAGTCCCTGCCCACGAATACATTTATTTTCTGACCAACAGCACCTTCACTCAGGTTTTTCCTATTCAAGTGGTCACTGGTCAAAACTCACATGAAAAAGCTACTGAAACAAAATTAGTAAGAGCCTTGACCCTTCAGCTGCCTTCCAGATTTCAGCCTGGGGTTTTTCACTTCCCACTCTTCTCTGACAACCATTCACGATAAGCAACCTCAGCACAGCAACTGTTCGCTCTCTGTTTGTTCTCTTGACCCACTGACGTCATGAGAGGGTGCTCTCAAGCGTCCGTCTAATCAGCGGATGGCCGTGCCTGAGGCAATCTGGTGGAGTAGACAGGGGAACAACGCAGTAGGGGGAACGGCCATCTCGGCCAAAGCCATCCACCCACCCCCACCCCAGGTGAGAGCAGAATCCAATAGACCGGGCCCACACAGGCTTTTTGCTTTCATTTCACCTGATCCAGGCAATTTGTGCCCAGGCTTGTTTTTCTTTCTCCCCCCCTCTCTCTCTCTCTCTCTCTCTATTTCTCTCTCCACACCTTCTCCAACCTGGCTTCCTTTCCTTCTGATTACAAGAGATGTAATAGAGAGTGAATAGAGATGTTCTGCTCAACAAGTACTTGGAAAGAAGACATGTTAAGGTAGCAAGTAAAGCTCACACAGTGCTGTTGCCTGTTGGCTTATCTCAAATGGGGTCACAGGCCATTTATATCTGGACCTATTGTTACTTTATCTCTTTTTTCTCTCTCCCAGCTCTTTAATCACACCCATCTTGACTTTTTCTGCAAGGCATTGGAGTAAAGGGACCGAATCAGTTCTCTGAAAGAGCTCATATTCTCCTTTCCAATGTGTCTCATCTTCCTTAACCAAATTACTGTTATCATTCATCAATGCTCAAATTCAGGTGCTTTGATGAGCTGAAGTGGTTCGTCACTCTTTCTCATTATCACCTATCAAACTTCATTACGTCTAGTTTGCTATGACTGGCATTGTTAAATTTGAGATAAAGAGTTTACATATATATGTAGGAAATGTTGTGAAAGACAACTAGCATAAAATCATCTGATTACAATGCAAGTGATATATTTACTTGCTTTTGTTGTTCCATTGCATATATTCCAGTCCTGAATCTGGTACGGTTCCTCTCCAAGGTATAAGGGCAATGTGCCAGGGACACAGGTCTGACTCCCGGAGGCTTTAAGTGTGATTTTCAATTAGAGCTCAGCCCTAACACACTGGCATCTGCAGGGAGAGTGCCAACCCTGGACTTAAATCAAATTCAGAGAGCCACCCAGAAACCCCAATCGCATTAGTCTGAGAGGTGCCTTTCGCCCAAATGTTTGCTAAGCAGTTGGGATTTGGTGTGGTAGAAATCTAGGGGGTGGTGCTGGCATATTACCAGATATTAGCATTGGTATTATGGAATCATCTGGACTTACTAGATTCACCTTCCGACTCGCAACGTGTCCTTTTCTAAATACTCACATCAACAGAAGAGCCATTAAGCAACGGCCTATTCAGCCAAATCTAGAATTGGCAACAAGTGCTCCGGTATTGATTTTGGAGCGTGCTGTGTTGAGAGGGCAACGTGGAATCTCTGCCAGCTTCACAGCTTGCTTGAGTAGCACCTATACAATTGCTTTGAGCACTGCAGCTGCCTCTTCATGACAGGGAGGCTCTCCAGAATAAAACATCAATGGCAGGGCTCCCATCCAATTGTTACTAATTTATTACAATTTGACTAAAAGATCTTTTTTGAAAGATTGAGCTGTACTCATTTCCATCTGCTCTGTTATGCAAATTAAACAACACTTATGAAAGGAGGACTGATGAACAGGCATTATTTGGGGGCCAAGTAGCGTAGCTGCGCGGCAACCCATAGTGATTCTACCTTTTCTTATTATTATTACACATCTTTCCGCTGCCATTGAAGTCTATGGCAGCCCATTGAACCGTACAGTAAAAAGTTGTGAAATTTGGCACATTGATTCCATACATTCCCATATTCCATTTCACAAATTTTCAAGTATTACGTTACTTTCCGCCATATTGGACCTCCGCCATATTGGATTTCATCAAAAACACTTAAAAGTTTTCATAGGTCACAAACTTCATCCAATTTTCACGAAACTTGACACAGATGATCTTCAGACCATGTCTCATAATTGCATTGCCTTTGACACCCATACTCAAAACTGGTCGCCAGTCACGACCAATCAAAATTGGCGGCAAGCCGCCAAACAGGAAGTGAACTCAGATCTCGGCAAGGCTTTCACATATCAAAACCAAACTCACTACATGGGCTCAGGACCCAATTAGGAGGAGGCTCAATAAAATTCAGGACTTTTGACCTACAGGTGGCGCTATAATTAACAAAACTATGTTTTGGCCTGAATGGGGTGATGTGTTTGAAATTAAAACATATTAGTGATCTCTGTTAATACTTTGGGAGGTCCTTAGACTGTCACATATCAACTTTTGACATTAACATAATTGATTGGACCGCCATATTGGATTTTATCAAAAACACTTAAAAGTTTTCACAGGTCACAAACTTCATCCAATTTTCACGAAACTTGACACAGATGATCTTCAGACCAAGCCTCAGAAACGCATTGCTTTTTGGACCTTTATTCAAAACAGGTCAGCCGTGACGACCAATCGAAATTGGCGGCAAAGCCTCCAAACAGGAAGTGAAATGTTATCTCCGCCAAGCTTTCACGTATCAATCACGTATGGTGACTTTTGACCACTATGGGGGCGCTATAATCACAGGAAGTAGGCTCATATCTCAGCAACACTTTCACATATCAAAACCAAACTTGGTATATGGACTTGGAACCCCTCCCTGAGAACACACAATCAATTTGGTGACCTTCCACCATTAGGGGGGCGCTAGAGTTACAGGAAGTTAGCTCCTATCTCAGCAACGCTTTCACATATCAATACCAAACTTGGTTCATAGACTTGGGACCCCATCCTGAGGACACACAAAACATTTGGTGTACTTTGACCACTAGGGGCGCTATAATTAGCAATACTTTCTTGTATCAACCTCAAACTTGGTACGTGGACTTGTGGTCACAACCTGAGGACGCACAATAAATTTGGTGACTTTTGACCACTAGGGGTGCTATAATTAGCAAGACTTTCTCGTATCAACACCAAACTTGGTACGTGGACCCATGAACACATCCTGAATAGCTACAATACATTTGGTGTCTTTTGACCACTAGGGAAAACTATGACATGAATTAGTCTCATATCTTACTAATGCTTTCATGGATTGAAACCAAACTTTGTACATGGACTCCAGACCCAATCCCAATCCAATTCAATCCAATCCAATCAACAATCACATGAAGTAGGCTCACATCTCAGCAATCCAAATCCAATCCAATCCAGTCCATTCCAATCCAATCCTGTCCAATTCAGTCCAGTCCAATCTCAATCCAATCCAGTCCAATTCAATCCAATCCAATCAACAATCACATGAAGTAGGCTCATATCTCAGCAATCCCAATCCAGTCCAATCAAATCCAATCCAGTCCAGTCCAGTCCAGAACAATCCAGTCCAATCCAATCCAATCCAATCCAGTCCAGTCCAGTCCAGTCCAGTACAATCCAATCCAGTCCAGTCCAGTCCAGTCCAGTCCAGTCCAATTCAATCCAATCCAATCAACAATCACATGAAGTAGTCTCATATCTCAGCAATCCCAATCCAGTCCAATTAAATCCAATCCAATCAACAATCACATGAAGTAGGCTCATATCTCTGCAATCCCAATCCCAATACAGTCCAGTCCAATCCAATCCAATCCAGTCCAGTCCAGTCCAATCCAGTCCAGTCCAGTCCAGTCCAGTCCAATCAAATCCAATCCAATCCAATCTAATTCAATCCAATGCAATCCAGTCCAGTCCAGCCTTGTCTAGTCTATCTTAGTCTAGTCCAGTCCAATCCCAACTTCTGCTTATTTGCTTGGCCCCCACATTGCTGCTTGCAGCTATATTTAAAAATTTAAGATTGTCAGGATAACTTTAATGTAAACACATAATAAAATCTCCATAAAATGTAGTCTCATTATACCCTTTGTGAATCTGAAGTTAAACCATCTACCTCTTTACATTTTCAACTTTTTTTGATTTTGTTTTTTAAGTATTTCTTTACAGGACTCCCTATTCACACCAGGCAAATTCTCAATTAAAACATTGGATGGTAACAAGCTCTACAACTTCAAAAAGCAGCCGCAAGACACACTATTAGCTGACAGGAGAGTTAATTGTTGAGGTGAGGTTGAGAGTTGTAAAAAGGCCATGGCCTGACCTAGAAATAACCACCACCTACACATGCCCTCTACTTTAATGGATCCTCTCAACTGTTCATTAAACTCACCTGCGCAAGAAGAATCTTGGTGTACTCTTCGTCTAGTCTTTTGCTTAACCTGAGAATGTTCTACACTTATTTGTGCTTCTACACGTCTTTGTGCTTCACCTGAATGTAACTGCTTTTTGACATTCAGACCCACCCCGGACTGTCGCCTGATCTAATGTGTACATGCATGTCCCTCTGACCTGTGAACTATATACGGTTCCTGTGCCTGTCTGAACACGTCCCTAATGTAAAAGACTATGATTATCACCTTAGAGAAACTTTCACCCATGAGTTACCACCTATTCCTGCTCATTGGAGTATTGCCACCACAGTTTGGCGTAATTCTCACTGTCCACCTTAACTGAGCATCCTTACCTGCCCCCGAACTTCTTCTTGAAGAGTTTAACCTCTTTGTTAGTCTTTTCTGTGTTCTTTGAGAATGATGACAGTCAACGGTAGAGAGAAATGTGAAGGTGAATAAAAACGGAACTCACCGGAGTATGACGGCGCCACAGTGCGCCGGCGGCACCTTGGCGCACAGTTCCTCGAGGGCGTGGCGCTCGCCGGGGCTGATGTCGAAGCTGCTGCGGGGTGTGCTGACCAGCCAGCTGTAGTCCACACCAGTCTTCAGGCGCCGGTACTCGCTGTCACGCTCGCGCTGCAACCTCTCGGCCTCCTTCAGCTGCCAGCTGAGCTCCAGCATCAGCGTGTCCGTCACCACCTCCGAGGGCTCCCGCCGGGGGCTCCGGTACTGCGGCTCGCTGCCCCCCCAGCCAAACCACGACGCCATCGGCCCAGACGGAGACACAGACGCAGACGAGCAGCGGAGGACGCTGAGTAGGGACGGGGGTCTGTGTGTCCGGAGCGTCTGTGGCTGAGGGTCAGTTTGTGGGGTGGTTTGTGGGGATTGAGGTTTACTGACTTATCATCCAGTGCCTTAGAGAAAGAGAAAAATCAGGGTCAGATCACTGTGGTTAATTTCAATATTAAACATTTTAAATCACCAAGTAATGGGTCTCTTTTGAAGACTTTCTGTTTCTGATAAAGAGACAGAAAGAGAGAGAGAGCGAAAGAGAGAGAGAGATACAATAGGCTGGGGTCAAAATAAAAGGTCACTGCAATAGCTAATTAACCTCGATCATTAACCTGAACTCAACAGCTAATCTATACATCCGGTCTGGAGAGTCTGGATCTCATTCTGGCTTTATCTTAACCATACATCCTAACAGAGACTAACCGAGTCATGATTTTTGTAAGCACGTTTGTGTAGGCTACAGCAAGCTCAAAGTAAGCCCTTATTATGCTTAGGTCAACTGAACACTGTTTGTTCTGAAACCCACCACTCCTCCGTCATCTTTGAACACAAAGGCATCAGTATGAAAAGCCTTAGTTTCTGTTCTCGCTATGGCTCAGTTTTGAAGGCTCAAGGCCATGAGAATGTGTCATGGAGGGCATAAGCTGTCCAAGCCAGGGCGAGAAAATGCCAGAAATGATTTAAACCAGTCTCACAGCTTTTCTCCTTGCTCATTAACCTCCAGAGCTGTTGCTGGCAGCTGAGCAGCCGTTCTCTCTGCCATCGCTCTCCCTGGATGTCTGATTGTGCCTGCGACTGGTGCCTCTCTCTTCATCCTCCCCACAGTCAAGGGTCTAAAAATATTCCCAAAGGAAAAACAGGAAGAGCCAGGCAACCAGTCGCTCTCCGCCTCAGGCTCAAACAAAGAAGACAAGCACAACATTGACTTCTGCTGTGTTCTTCTTTCTCTCTTGCGAGGCAGATGTTCAAAGTCAAAGGTGATTTAGTTTCCACAAAGCATCTGCCCCATGTTTTGTCCCCCTTAATGAGGCTACTGTGATTCTGGGTCAGTCAGGGAGGCCAGGCTGTTTGAAAACACAGGAGGCCAAGAGCTTGACTGTGAAAGACAGGTGAAGATTGAGGATTAAGTTCCCAAGGCATGGATTTAGATACACCAAGACAATTAAATCCCAGGTTGTGGCGACATCTCACCTAGTGCCATGCCTGCAGTCTTTTTCCATTATTATATAGGCCTAATGAATGCTCATAGCTGTATGTCAGCTTATTTACTTGTGGACAAGTACAATACCTGTTGGACAGACTTATCAAAGATGTCAGTTTTTTAATAATCTCTTATGGGCAATGACAGGTTCCTTAAGGCCACATATCATTCAGATTTTTTTTAAACCATGACCTGTTCAGTTCATTAATATTCACAGCGACAGCTATGGATGACCTTGCTATTATACATCCAGCCCGTAGCTGACGCTTTTGTTTTGATGTGAATGCAACGCATGACTCAGGTCGCACTTCAATTAATCGTTTGTGCGCACAGGCACATGAAACAGAGATGAAAAGATATAAAAATCCAGATTATTTTAAAGATACATATTCAGTCTTTGAGCTGGAAATACAGGTGCATTCAAACGCCCGTTACAGCTTGTGTTGAATGCATAGTTAACTCGATATCTGACAGGATCAAAGCAAGTTCTTGAGAGTGTTCTGGCAACTTGCTCAAGTTGCACTGCCTGTTTGAGCATTAACATTTCCTAATACAACGATTTCCATTATTTAGCATCAATAGAATTTGTGTTCATATGCGCCATAGTAAAATAAAGCAGCTTACAGCTTACCTGGACGTCGCTAAAGGGATGAACATGTAGATAAACGATGTAGATAAACAATATTTTTTATTTTAAACACGCCAGAAAATCGTGCATAGACGATGGTCCTACGTTAATCGACCGTTATGTGAACAGTATGAGCAGGTTTGCTTGCAACTCTGAGTGCATCTTAAAAATTAACCACCTCCCTCTCTCCTCCTCCTCCTGTAGCTGTTGGACTCTCTTTCTCTCTGATTGTCCTCTCTGTTAAGTCCCGGTGCAAGCGGTACTCGCTCCCGAAGGCTGGGTGGCGCGCATCTCAGGGGAGTGCACACTGTACACAGGCGTTCTCTCCATCCCGCCCATCACGCGCGCTCGGTAGTGCTTTGTTGCCATAGAGACGCGCCTAAGCCCATTTGGTCATAGTAAGCCCTGCCAAGAAAGAGAGAGAACGAGAGGGAGAGAGAGAGAGAGAGAACGGGCTTCACATTTTGTTTGAATGAAATTACGATCAATCTCAGACAGTATGATGGCAGTCTCCTATGTTGAGCTCTTTGATCAAACATCACAGTTAAGCTCTATAATTCAGGTTAGGCCCTATACATTAGTGTAGGCTATGCCTAACCTTTTAAAAATGTGTTAAGTGATGATATGATTGCTTTTTGCTGCCAATCTCAATGTATAAGCTGATGCTGTGTGTGTGTGTGTGTGTGTGTGTGTTTGTGTGTGTGTGTGTGTGTGTAGGCCTATGTTTGTATGCACACATGACTGGGTGGGTGTCTTATTAATTTGCTGTGTCTCGCGTGGGTGGGTAAGCTTTTCATCCCTTGCTAGGCCTAGTCTGAATCACTAACTCCCTTTGGGAACATGCAACAGCTTGCTTCACCATTGATGTGCTTAGCCATTTTTTTTATAGCATTATTTTTTTTAGCATATCTCCTCTACTTTGGGTTTAGATAAAATGGAACAGGTTTTCAAGGCAAGCATTCTTTATAACATAATTGTGGCTCACAATGAAATTCTGGAAATCCGCTAAAAGTTTTCAAATATGACCTGTAAACTTGTGCAAATCTTTCATTCAAGAATTGGATTGTATGGAATACTGTTATGTCTCAAGAGAAAACAAAAGATCCTTCTTCAAGGCATGGTTTAACCCTTAGAACCCTAAGCTGTTTTTAGGGCATTTTCACTACCTTTATTCATAAGGATTTATTCTGGTCATTGTAAGTGCCACACACACATATTATAAATTGGGTTTTTTTTTTAGCAGAGTCAAGGCTATCCAGATATGCAGATCATTTCATGTATTAGTACTAGCATTGATTTTACTTTTTATTTTTAAAGAATTAAAATATAAAACGTGTATTATAACAATTCTTATATTTCGACATGTATCTCACCACAGCAAGCTCATAGCTCTACATGCATTTCATGTTTGTGTAGGGCTGACTGTCCTGAATCGGGCAATATAATGGTCATGTTGGAGGGTTACTCTGGGGCTGAGCAATTTACAGAAATATGTGGTGTGTGATTTAAGGAAATAAATGCCATTTTTTATTTAGTGATGAAAAATGACTTTTCTGCGCTCCATATCTGTGACACGAACTGATCTGACCTGACTTGACCCGAGGTTGCGTGTTAGTCTGCGTGCCTATGTGCACTTATAATGATTCTCAACTTTTTACTGGATTGCCATGAACAAAGTAAAGGCAAAAAGGTGTTTCTTTGTTGAACAAATTGGGATGCAATGTGAGCCTTGAATTGGATGCCATGCAGGAATTTGCTAGGATCTCAAAACCGGATAATGAACATGTTTTGCCATAGAGAAACACACGATGGCGTTGGATTATAAACATGCTTTGCCACAAAAACAGACAAAAACGTGGGGTAAGTCCATCTATATGAAGTTATTATTTTGCTGTCACTTCGTCTGTTTTATTACCCAGAAGGATGTACTTGGTATCAAATGATAGCTCTGTGTCTCCTCTTTCATTTGACATGCGTGGCATATCTATCCGATCACGGGTCCACGAGAGTATGGGTGTGCAGTGTTGGTTTGTGTACATGACGTTATTATTTTGCAGTCACTTTGTCTGTTTTCATAAGCCAGAAGGATCGATATACATGGTACCGATGGATAGCCCGGAGTCTCCTCTTTCATCTGATATGCTTGCCATATCTATGCGATCACGGGTTCGCGAGTAATTCAAACGAGAGTAATGGGTGTGCAGGTGAATGCAGAGAAGTATAGACTGTAAATATGATGCAATTTGATTTAATTTCAAGATTTTTTAAATTTTCATTCTTTAACGTACAGACAAGTGCGTGGTCTCGTTGGAAAGCCCCACTTCTCCTCTGTCACGCAATAAAGGTTTCAAAGGATGAACGGTTGCGGAGCAATGTAACAGAGAAGAGAGGGTGTGTTTTTTGACGCACTTTGCGTCAATCGGGTTCTAAGGGTTAAGCCTCTGACCAGTCCATAAGTCTCTGCAGGGATGAGAAGAGAAGAGCACGGCGTCACAAGGACACCTAGCAAGGAATCTGATCATTAGTGTCTGCCCTCTCTCCTCTTAGTCCTAGGCTATATTCCCCTATCACTCCTCACATCTCCTCCTCCCTCATTTGATAGATTATAATCCCTTTTTATCTTGAGACTGCCTTCCTGCCTTCGGATTTAATCATCTTTCCCTTCCCCACTCTTTATCTCTTTCTGTGTGTTTCTATGACTTTATTTTTCGCAAGCTTTGTTCAATGTCAAGAAAATGGTACGACTATTGTGATAGGCCTATGTTGTCAAAAATGACGAGCACATTTCCCACAAACTTCTGTGTCCTTCCCCATTACGTTTTCATTGAACTTCTAGTCTGAGTGTTTGCAGTGCTCAGAGGCACTTGAAGCCCGTGGGATTCAGAGGCACTGACAGATGGACAGGTAGGATCATCACTTAATCCAAACAGATGCCCGCGCAAATCCGCCAAATGTAATAGGCTATCGCCGATAAAAGTGACGTCATCTTCTGTTGGTGTTCGTCGTCAACTTGATTGGCTCCACTATACGTGAATGACTCTGTGAAAACACCTGTAAGCCCATCATGGTTTGACCTATAGCCTACCCCAGGAATGTTGCAGTAACTGCTTTCTGATCACATGACCTATGTTTTCTTGTACCTGCCACTGTGCCTGTGCTAATTCCCCTGTCCCCATGGAATTCCCCTGTCAAAACAATTCTACAAGGTGACAGCACCATGATATCCTCCCTCAAGAAACAATTTTTTGTAAACAAAATGTCAAAATATTTATAATTGAATATGAATACTGAAAACCTTGTATAGGCCTAGTCTTTCAAAGGACAAGCTTTCCTTGAGGTTAAAAAGAATAATTTAACACAAGAAAAATGGTTTTATATTTTAAGTCATGTTTTTCTGTGTTATGCATATTTTAGGACACTTAGGTATAGAATAGAACAGAAAAGTGCTTTAGCCAAAATAACATGCATTTTCATCTTTCAGAACATACAGTTGCAATTGCATTGTATTTTTTCTATTTTGTTCTCATCAGGGTTGTGGAGAACCAAGCCCAGATCTGTTAACTCAATAGCTTTTTCAGTCCTCTAAGCAAACAGGCTCTTATTCATTCAATTTCCCCAAGGCCCAAAATGAACTGTGTCATGTGACCAAGGTTATTGTTGTCAAAGGTTATTGCATTCCTTCTCTGATTTTTGATTGATGTGGCACATCACATATAGCTTCAAGGTCAGATATTTTATGCACAACTTTTATTTAGTGTTACAGTGTTCATTTCATAGTACAAAATTGTGTTGTACAATGATAATTATGACCGCTGCTAGCGTATAGGGATCATAGTCATATAAAGATTGTCAAGTTGTTTTTTTCCATCATCTACTTCCTGAATTTTTGGTCAACGATTCCCAGGACACCGAAACACCGGGGCACTTGGTGGGCATTATGTATATATCCCCACTAGACTTTTTTAAGGAAAAAATTGGTCCCCGGGGGCCCTAAACACCGGGCTGGGACATTTCTGCTTGTTAAATAGGGTTTTCTGCTGTTGTCTCGCTCACAGTCCTTGGTGGCCAGTGGCCTGTCAGTGCTTTGTAAAATGTTGCATTAACATCACAACAAGTCTACACAAAATAAATGTGAGCATCTGAGGTAACATTCATTCCCAAACACCCAGACTACTCCACAGTTTCAGTTTTCAATTTTTTGCATTTCAACAAAGGTGTTTGAAGTAAGGAAGAGCATGGTTTAGGCTACAAAGGCTAAAAGTAAAGTAAAGTAACTGATCGTACTTGTAAAATGTTTTGCTTGCTAGAGGGAGAGTCATTAAGAAAATTGCTCACAATGTAGTTTGTGGCAATGTGGTTATAACAGAACAAAGAGCTCTTTTATTCTTACTATTCTATACTCTTTTATTTCTTAAAAAAAATACTGTATATGAAAAGTCTTTCATTAGGAAACTCGATAGTTAGGCCTATCCAAATACATAATGCCCCAACTTGATTAAAACTTTGTTATGGGAGAACATTTTTACATTGTGTTTGTTAAAAATGACTATCAGCTGATATATCGGTTATCAGTTTTTGAAAAACTCAAATATCGAAATCGGTATCGGCCTTCAAAATCCCATATCGGTCGGGCTCTATAGGAGATGGAGACAAATTGATATACACACACATGTACACACACGCATACACACACAGACACACACTCATGCACACACACAGGCACGCTCAGACACACACGTGCAAGCATGCTCGCATGCACACAGGCACGCACATACAAGCATACACAAAAGTTGCAAGAGTAGGGGATGGAGTAGGAGATGGAGACACATTGGCAAGCGTGATTTTGTACATGATGTACAGGACTGAGCGGCGGTCATATTTTGTACCACTATGCGGAATTCTCTGGAATTCTCTGCTCGGGTATACCTCTTGGAAATGTACGTACTGTTACAGGTATTGACAGACAGGTTGTAATGTGCCAAAACACCACTAGGTGAAGATGTTTGACCACTTTCCTAAATTCTAAGTTTGTCTGAGTACCTAAAACCACAGTCTTACTGTAATGCAAGTCAGAGTGCATATCATGAGATCATCTATTACTGATAAGACTGTTAAATGTTCCATACCATCCTAAACAGCGGTTCATGGATGGTTTTTTTTTTTCTTGAAGCAATTGGCTATCTCAATAATGGCAATGCATTATAAGTGCTTCTGGTTCCGCAATATTGACTTAGTGTTAGACAGAAAACTGAACTCAGTTCTGAACTCACACACACATTTGTATACAGAAAACTGAACTCAGAAAAACTTTACCTGCCCTAACCAAAGTTGGGTAGAGAGAGAGAGACCAACAGCATCCCAATTAAAAGCAAATTCACACTTAAAAAATCTGTATTTTTATGTATTTCCAAGTACACTTGATGATTCATTGTGTTGCCATATTGGAATACAATACATTGTATTAATTTTGTCCTTGCTGTGTATTGCACATCCAAACTGCATCTCTTACAAGATGTGACAAGCCTCCTATCGCGCGTGCGAGAGAGAGAGAGAGAGAGAGAGAGAGAGAGAGAAAGAGAAAGAGAGGGAGGGAGGAAGAGTGTAAGCATGTGCATGTTATAAATACATGTGCAGGGATGTAGTGGAGGCTAAACGCAAGTAAACACAGTTTATCCACCTCTGAAATCTCAGAAAAAGAGTTAATCCACCTCTCAGAAGAGTTTATTCACCAATTGCAACTTTAACATTCTAAAACCACACTGTATTATCCGCATTCGCCACACTCATCAACACTCTAGGAACCATTTAATGCCACTGGTATTGTTTATAAACATTGGACAATAACCGCATCATCAAGCATGTTCTGAATGGCTTTTTTAAAAATCTGATACCGCATGGCACAGTCCACCTCCGAGATCACAGAAATCATACTGTAAAATATTTCCCTGTTAATTTACAGTAAACTAGTGGCAGCTACAGTTGCCAGCATGATACTGTCATTCTAGTGTAGCTACTGTAATCTACAACAACAGTAATAGCTGATAATGTCACAATATCATACTATTACAGTACATTTCTATTCTGTACTGTACACTACCATAATATTTGTTACAGTTATCCACTGTTGTTGTAGATTAAACAGTAATATCACAGTAATTTACCGGTACTATTTCACAGTAAATTACCCCAGTCAACATATTACTGAAATTTAATCTTGAAATAAAATACAACTAAATGACAGTGACATGAAAGGCTATATTGTTGTTGTCATGTTGTCATGTAATTGTTTATTGGTGCCACAAACCATCAAGTAGATGACCATCGACAACATCTTAATCCTGTGCATAGAGCTGAACCCTTTGTGGACCACGCGCTCTAATTTCGGTACCCCAGTACTGATGACGTGCTGTCTGCAAAGGGTTAAAGTGCTGTTTGTGCTGGAGGAGGGAACAAATGTGCATAGTTTGTGTGACGTCATTGTGAATGTTAATTTCCTCTTTACAGCTATTGGTCCAGTTACAGCTTTTAATATGGGGGTGGGTGTGGTACCACACAGCGCCCCTGCAGACACATAATGCAAGTAAGCATTGAGTGCCCAACTATGTGACACCGCCAAGTAGGCAGATGAATGCTAATTGAGAAAGTAGTCAATTTCACATTGCACAAAAGAAGTATGTCTACTCTCTAAAATATCCATATATTTTAATAATGGTCTTCTCCTCAGTAGTAATCCTGACAATACTCTGAAAATCCCTACACAGTCATTTTGCTCAGCAGTTGTTCTATGACATACACATTCAAAGTAACCACAATAAAGAGTAATGAGAAAAAAATAAACATTATAAACAATAAAGTAACACTTACCCATAATCCCTAACTGCTTAATTTTTAAGTTCAGCCCACATGTATATCATGCTGGCAATTGTAGCTGCCAGTAGTTTACTGTAAATTATTTGTAACGGTAAAATACTGGCAATGGTAGCTTTAGTTTTCTTTGGCCAGAGCATGTAGTTCACAAAAGTAGCCACTAGGTGCCACTGTAGAGTCAGGTTTCACATTCGTTTCTAAGCTTATAATAAAACATTGCTTCGAACTTTGTCAAAGCTTCCCGTTGCCCATCACTAGTGTGAAATTCGACTTCTTTTAAAAAAATCGAGATCGCAACTAAATAGACTAGTTGCACGAAAGGCACTAATTAGACACTAACTACATTCAGAATAGCAGCAGGTTCAAACACACTGGCTCCACAGGAAATGAACAAGCTGTCAGAGAGCCTTCAATTGTCAGAAACCACAACTCAGAGTTGCTTACATCAGTATCCCAGAGTGTGCCGAAAACGTCTGATCATGCTCTATTCAACTCTTCCTGTGAGTAGTAGCGGCAGTTCTCTACTTTGCCAAATCTGAATGCATTTCTTGTTGGTACAGAAACTCCACCAACCCGCCAACCATTTTATGCAAATCGGTATGTTGATTTCTTACTCGCCAGTCATTATCTTCTACAAATTTTGAAAGCCACGAGACTGTGGTGATTTCACACATGCGCAATCGGTTTGTAGTCTTCTATTATGAGTATTTGTAAAAATTCAGAAGAAATTAAAAATAAATGAAATGGGTAAAGAAAATAAAATATGATCACCAGAATAATGAATCATAAGAATAATGGTACATTGCCATAAAAATGATAAAGATTTACAGTCGTTTACTGTATTTCGAAATCATGGTACCGTACTGTTAGAATTTGGCTGTATTTTTACGGTAATGTTTTACAGTGAGTTTATGCACCTCTTATTTTACCACTACATCCCTGAGTATGTGTAAGGGTAAATATAGAAGACAGTTACAGACACCCTGAATGCCAATGTTCTGTTCCCATCAAGCTATGAACCCCCCCCCCCCACACACACACACACACACACAGACACACACACATAGGACATCTCACATATCCACTAAATGCGCATCCATCTAACGTCATATCAACAGTAAAAGTAAACTTACCATCGTTGGGATTTATAATCCACCTCTCTCTCTGTATATATATCTCTGTATGTTGTTTGTGTGTGTGTGTGTGTTTGTGTGTGTGTGTGTGTGTGTGTGTACTTATATGCCTTCATGAGCATTTTGGAATGCAGATCTAGTCTGCAGCAACGTGTTAGATATCATAATGGAAGTATGTTGCCATAGTTCCAGGCCAATGCCTTGTGTCTGCGTGCGTCAGAGTGCTGGGAGATCAAGAGGGTCGAGTTTAATCAGCGTGGACAGAAACGACTTCATGAACAAAACTCTCCTGCTGAGACGGAGTTCTACAATCCGGAGGGGGGTAGAAGAAAGAAACAGAGCAGAATCAGGTCATAATCCTCTCTTAACTATTCAGCATGTGTGTGTGAGGGGATATAGATGTCTACACTTACACTTATAGATGCCTCACTACACTTAAATGCCTACAAGACTCGTTGTCTGTTCATATCTGTCCATAAAATAGAGCAGTTAATTAGTGTGCAATGCATGGAATACAGGGTTAGCTGAATGGTATTGGGTGATGTATTCTAGAATGTTCTGTTAAGGAACTGTAGGTCTCCTCCTTCTCTTCCTCATAACAGCACTTCCCAGTCCAACAACCTCACTTTGAATGTCAGCAAAACAAAGGAAATGGTGGTGGACTACAGGAAACAACAGAGCAGAGCTTACACTCCACTAAAGATCAGTGGGCTGCCAGTGGAGAGAGTCACAAGCTTCAAATACCTGGGAGTACACCTGACTGACGATCTAACATGGACTGTTAACACCCAGCACACAGAGGAAATCAAGGCAAAGACTGTATTTCCTACGTCAGCTGAGGAAGTTCAAAGTATCAACACCCACCTTGAAGGCCTTTTACTCTTCAGCTGTGGAGAGTGTCCTGACAAGTAGCATCATCACTTGGTATGGGAACTGTACAGCCTGTGACTGCAGTGCAGAGAGTGGTGCAATCTGCCGAACGCACCATCAGAGCACCTCTCCCTACACTGCAGGAGACCTACAAAAAAAGACTACCAGGGCCCAAAGTATTGTAAAGGACTCCTCACATCACACAAGACTATATAAACTGCCTTTTTTTTTTTTTTTACACACTTGCACATGGACTGTACACACACTGCACTTTTTATTCTCTGTTGCTATTTATTAGAAATATGTCTTGATCTTTCTTTCTTCACACTTGCACAGAAAAAGCTGAACACCAAATGAAATTTCACTACATGTTTTACGTTAGTATTGCGATGTATGTGACAAATAAACCTCCTTGTATCCTTGTATCCTACGTCAAACAGCACTTGACTAATAATGTCTGACTAGGAGCGCTTCCTGGACTCAAATTTGTTTGTTTGAGGTGCTCTTTGGATGGGAAAATGTAGATGAAAAAAACAGGGGATTCCAAGGCACTCTCAATTATCAAAGGTTAAAAAGCCTTTATTTTATTGGCTTGGTTACATTTAAACCTTTAAAAAACTCCGATGCGTTTCGCAAACAAGCCTTCATCAGGGAGTCAAACAGTTCTCAACAGGAAAGGAGAGGTTTTTTAAAATAATAAGTCAACCAATCAGGACTCTCCACATTGCAGATGTGCTAGTCAGGTGACAAGTGTAAGAGTATACAACCACCAGCAGGTGTCATCCTTACATCCCTGTGAGAAATAAATGTCGTATATTAAACCATGCATACAGAAAAGTCAATATTCAGACACAGTTTTTAATTTTAATAGTAATTAAAGGCGAATAAGGGGGGGTGCTATTGTTGTGTGGGGCAAGGATATGTATGTAAAAGAGGCATTTCGTCAGTTACATAATACAGAGTTCTACCAGCCCCTGCCTTACAATCCAATCGAACCACTCAAACAAGAATTGGGAAGAATACTTTTGGAGGTAAAAGACAATGGCTGGATTTCAGAGCCTGAATGTAGTTTTCTATTGAATGAAAATCCGAGAATGGCATAGTTTTATATGCTACCGAAAATACATAAATGTGTTGAGAACCCGCCAGGTAGACCTGTCATCTCAGGAAATGAAAGCCTCACTGAATCAGTATCTAAGTACATTGACTTTTTTCATTAAACCTTTTTTACCTTACCTCCCTGCATATGTTCAGGATACATCTGATGTTTTAAACAAGATCAAAGAACTGCAAAATGTAGGCACTGAAACTTTTCTTGTCCCAATGGATGTGGAAGCATTGTATACTAACATTGAACACCAACAGGGGCTTGAAGCACTCTCACATTTCTTGAGTCTACGACCAGCATCAGAGATGCCACCTACTGACTTTCTGCTTTCGTTGACAAAATGGACATTGACTAATAACATCTTTATTTTCCAGGACAAGATTTTTAAACAGATAAAAGGGTGTGCCATGGGGGCGTGCTATAGCCCTTCATATGCAGGCCTTTACTTGGGCAAATGGGAAGAAGACTTTGTTTTAAACTGTGAAAAGAATGTGTTTCTAAAGTATATTGTGTGGTGGGGCCGCTATATTGACGATGTTTGCTTACTTTGGTCTGGGTCAGAAACAGAGTTAAAAGAATTCCATTCATTTCTGAACAGCATTAACCCTAATATTAAGCTGTCCCTGAAATATACTAAAGACTCTATTCACTTTTTGGACCTTACTATCTTTAAAGATGAACAAGGGTCTTTACATACCTCTATATATAGGAAACCAACAGACAGAAACACCATTCTACATGCTAAAAGCTTCCACCCCAATTGGCTTAAAGAGAATGTACCTTTTGGGCAGTTCCAAAGAGTCCAAAGAATTTGTGACCAAGATGAGGTTTTTGATCGTAATTCTAAAGAGATGATGACAAGATTTTTGGAACGGGGATATAAGAACACCACACTCCAGAATGCCTACTCTAGAGCAAAACTCACTGACAGGTCATCTTTGTTGAAAAGAAACACACACAAACAGACAAAAGAAAGACCAATATTTGTCACTAAGTACAGCACAGAGGCTGAACAAATTAAACGAATTATAAAAAATAATTGGGGTATTATTGAGAGTGATGGCCTACAGACCCAGGTCTTCCCTGAACCACCTTTGATAAGTTTTAAAAGATGCCCTACTCTGCAAGACAAACTGGTCCACAGCTACCTCAAACCAGATTGCCAACAAACATGGATGGGCACCAGGCCCAAGGGTTGTTACAAATGCCACCACTGTAATCATTGTTCTAATGTGATGCAGACCAAAACTTTCCAGGATGTTGTATCCCAAAAACAACTCAATATTAACCATTTCATTAATTGTAAAACCTGTTTTGTCATTTATAGACTGGAGTGCCCTGCATGCAATGTTTTCTATGTAGGAAGAACCAAACGACGACTACAAGATAGACTGGCTGAACACAAATATGCAATCCGCACTGGCAACATTAACTATCCCATGGCAAGACATTACATGGAACATCATAGTAGTGACCCGTCCACCTTACAGGCCTGTGGGATTGATCACATTCCACTGACCTTGAGGAAAGGTGATAGACAGAGACAGTTAAATCAGAAAGAAACCTTCTGGATTTATAAATTGCAGGCCACTGAATATCCGGGCCTAAATGAGGACCTTGACTTCAGAGTCTTTATTTGAATTTTTGTTTGTTTATGTTTTTTTGTTTGTTTGTGTTTGTTTTGGGTTCACTCTCTACATATTAGTTTTTAATCTCACAATAATGTGTCTGAATGTTGACTTTTCTGTATGCATGGTTGAATATACGACATTTATTTCTCACAGGGATGTAAGGATGACACCTGCTGGTGGTTGTATACTCTTACACTTGTCACCTGACTAGCACATCTGCAATGTGGAGAGTCCTGATTGCTGAGAATTCTCTGCTTTCTCCCCAAGTGATCAAAGCCATTCACACAGTGTAACACATGCCTACATATAGCCTGGTAAACCAGACCCTGGAATCTTTCAGATTAAGGGTCTGGCCACGAATTATGAAAATGGCCCAATTCGAGGGGCGGCACCAAGCATGCATTTGAAACTCTCACTGCACGCAGTTGGATAACGCTACGACCAATCACAACAATTCATCAGTGTCAGTCATCAGTGTAGCTCGCCTTTGTCCCGCCTACACCGATTTGATTGGTCCCTCTTGCTCGAGAGATAGAAGAAATTTGGATCATTGCTCGTGGCCAGAGTATCTTGCGGGCACAATTCAAATGGTTTGGGATCAAACTCTGGATTTCCAGGGTAGCCTACATACTAAATTGCGAGGAAAGTTCAGGGTAGCTTTTTTCCGAACATCAGTGTCGCTGACATGGGACCTTATACCAAAACAGACATACCAGTGGGGTTATGGTGGAAGTGAGACAGAGGTAATCATAACCAAGATTTCCCAATAGGGGATTTCAAATGCCTGTCACACGTAAGGGAAGGAAACAACAGTTATGGTCAAGGGAATCTTGACAAAGTGCGATCACGTGCGTGTGAACTCACGTGCGTGTACCCACACACACATAGTAGCAAGTAGCAGGGCCCAACACATGTGCTGACATCCCTTTTTGCATTGGCCTTTGCCCAAGGTCTGATTTCAACAGTAGGGACAGACTCTCCACCCTGCCATCCAGAGCATGAGCTCATTGGCAATGAGAGCTGCAGTAGGTTTACTGTATTTTATGGGCTCATTCTCCATATGAGTGGATAACACGTGCACAGACACACACACACACACACACACACACACACACACACACACACACACACACACACACACACACAAAAACACACTCCACAGCGATCACAAGACTAAGGCTGTCAGCATTCATGTTACATAAATGTGCAGGATGCAACAGGAGGGGACTTTAAGACTCCTGTGATTGATTTAAGATTGATTACAGTTTTTTACAACTGTTTACACACATTTTCAAAACTCTATGTCTATTTTTCAGACCTCTACACACAAAACCCACAACTGCTCACACAAAATGCAAAATGCCTCAAATCTCCAGCAAAACGACACAAAACATTCAAAATGTCATAAACACATCTCTAAAGCAAACATTCGCCTCAAAAATAAAAAATAAAACATTTTACGTAACGCCGACTTTTTGTTGAACATTCACTAAAGTCCATTTTCATTTTCATTTCAAAGTGTCTTCATTGGTTCTGAACTTTTCAACCGGTATTTTGAAATCAGACTGAAAGGTATACCTATATTCATAGGCCTATACGGCAATGATCGGATGGTGTTCAGTAAAGTAATGAGTGTTTGTACATTGAAGACTGAGAGTGAATAAGTGGAGAATAAGTGTGGCATTTTGATAGGTTGTGTGTCTGAAAAACAAAATCAAGTTACTTCCTGTTAGATTTTTGTGTGTTAAATAGAGAATTGTGTGTGGTGTTCTATCTAATCTGTTCTAGTGTGTGTGGTGTTCTATCTAATCTGTTCTAGGAAATTGAAAACTGAGTCAAACACTGAGATTAGTGTATGGTTTTGCAGATTTGGTGTGGGGTTATGGTGTTTTAAAGACAAGAAAATTGTGTGACAAGCAAAGATTTAGTGTGCAAGCAGTTGAAAAAAACTGTAATCAATGACATTTGTGCTCTATTTGTACTTCATTATTGCCACTTGTGTTTACCAGTATGGGTGACAGGTTCCTGCATAACCCCAACAGAAGAGAGAAGGCTTGGTTGTCAACACACTTAAAGCATAACTTTCACATGTCTAGTATAAAAACAGATAGAGCTTCTTAATCCAACCAAGCCTCTGAGCCACAGCCCTTGAGTTCCCAGAAAACAAATTCAGAAGAAAATATAGGATTAATGGATGATTTATGGATTAAATTGTCATTGAATTGTCATCCTGATCGTAAAAATGTGTGGCAGGTATTAGATCCTCCTTTGTTAGTATGTGCTTGAGAGGAAAGAATGCTTGTGTGTCTGTGTAATTATGACCGCTGCGAAGCGTTGTGGGCGTTGCTTTCAAATGGACACTTCAGTCGCGCATTGCGCGGCGTGAAGCTGCGTGAAACTTTAGTACCACTTTCAGCCACTGTGCATCGCTCTGCCACTGTACATTGCTCTGTCAGTAGCCTGCCTGCCACCCCTTCTGAAAAAGTAGGAGGCTACCGTTAAACATAATTGTTACCGAGAGGAATCCCAGCCTACGAATTCAATAACAAAATAAATCATGCATAATTAAACATTACCTCGATTTAGGCTACTTGGGTATGGTTTAAGGCTTGACTACACGGTGGTAACGAAAATCGAAATCTGCTTTTGATAGCCTACCGGTGCCGCTCCACAAAATGAAAAAATATCTTAATTTGCTGTCTACGTTATTGTCAGTGTTGGGGGTAATGCAACTATTATTCTGTGTCCTATAAACTGGCATATTTTATGGCATTGTGAATTGAGAAATGTGTGAGGTGGTCAGCGGGGGACAATTGAGACACACATTGGATTGTGTTATTACTTGAACATTCCACACTATCCACAGCTAGTCAGATTTTTTTTTTTTTTTTTTCGCATGGCCAATTTTCCGTCAAGGATTCCCGGAACACTGAAAGACCGGGGTGCACAAAACTTGGTGGGCATGTAACCCCACAAGGATGACACGGAACCATTGTTTTTCGTTTTGATCTGTAGCCCCCGGCTGGACTGGACCCCGAAAAGGAGGGTAGGGCGGACACAGTTTTCTGTGAATATCTTGAGAACCGTAGGGTTTAGGAGGACCACCTTTTTTTGTATGTTGATCTTAAGGGGCTATGTTAACTTATTCCATAACCACTTATTTCATGTATAGCGCCACCTAGTTAAAAATTAAAAAGCAAAAAATTAGGTGTTGTAATCACAATATCTCTGGCTGACATGGTCAAAACTGCACGAAATTGAAAGTGTAGGATCAATATGACACCCTCTGAATGCATGCCAAGTTTCGGGACTTTTGTTAATGGGGGGCCATACAATAAATTAATTTATGTGTACATTTAGTGACCGTACACCAACAGTTTTCTGTGAATATCTTGAGAACCGTAGGGCCTAGGATGACCAATTTTTGCATATTTTTGGTAATTTTTGGTATGTTTGCCTCCAGGGGTCATGTTAACCCATTCCATATGCACACATGTGCATAAACAGATATTCACACACACACATATATTCACAGTAATCATACCTATGACACATACACACACAGTAGACATATGTTCGCATGCATGCACATGCACACACAGGCACACCTACAAGCACATGCACGCACACACACACACACACACACACACACACACAAACACACACACACACATAAACACACACACGCACACATGCACACAATTCAAGAATTTCTCAGAATTATGAACAGGCAAGATGGGGGTGGGGTTGTATAAAATGTATTTTACATGTGAAATCTATGAACTAATCATGTTTTGGTACTTGTTGTCTAGCAGATGCCAGTGAGAATTGAGTGTGTATAATGCAATTCAGTGAGACAGTTAGAATCATATATGCCTTTCACCTTTTGTTTTTAGCCAGTAGCCAGACCAGACCCTGACTTTGCTGAATTACTGAAGCTAAGCAGGCTTAGTTAGTACTTGGATAAGAAACCTCCTTGGAAGAGTAGGTTCCTGCTGGAAGTGGTGTTGGTGGCTGGCCAGTAGGTGGCACTCTTCCCTGTGGACAAAAGCTACCAAACAAATATCAATCCCAATGTCCTATTGCAGTGACAGGGACACTGTACTGCAGGAGATGTTTTCCTTTGCATGAATGGTAAATTGAGGTCCTGACTCACCAAGGTTGTTAAAGATCCCATGGCACTTATCGCAAAGAGTAGGTGGTTCCCTAATTTGACACACACACACACACACACACACAAAGACACGTAAACACACACACACTACACATGCACACACACATACATGCACATGCACGACACGCACAAACACGCACACACACATGCACACAAACACAAGCACACACACACACACACACACACACACACACACACACACACACACAAAAAACACACACAAAACACATATACACAAAAACAACCACACACTCTGCACACACTCAATTACAAACACACAAAAAAGGAACAAAGTAGGAAATTAACACAATTTGACTAGTGTGACTTATTTTTGTGGCAAAAATGTGCTGGACTGGGCGGCGGTCATATTTTGTACCGCTCTGCGGTACATCTAGTTAAACAATAGTGCAGTGCCCGTTCAAACATGCCATTCCTGTAGAAAACCCGTAGGCCCACAGGTACATCTACTTTAAATATAGGATGATAGGGAAAAACATCATTCGAGCTAAGCATTCAATAATGAATACTGAATAATAATATAGTCGCCTATATTTAATGTGCAGTAAGAAGAATTTAGGCATGTGACATTTTTACAGATCAAAATGACATAAGCCTAACAGCTGTTTTGGGTTAAGGCTATATGTTTATTGTTAAGCTTATTGAATAACTTTCTGATAGAGAAGACAAACCATTTTGTAGAATGATGCATCATCCTATGAAATTTGCAACGATGTGACTCAAAAACAGTCTTTGGTGGCATAAGTGACATGTCGCTCTGTCTGCCACTCGTTGTCTAGCTGTGTGGCATTCTAAAATGTCCTTAAATTCGCTCGTTTCGATTTGGGACCTTGCAGTCGGAATTATCGATAATTTATTTAAAGTCTCAAGTCCAACATAGCCTGGGCTATTCGAAGTGTCAATTTATTGCACATCATGTTTACGTCATTTTGAATAGCCACTGCATAGCCTACACATGTTTGTTGGCATGGTGTTGCAAAATCCGCGGAAACCATTTTATGCAAGCATACTGCATACAGGGAGTCTTTATTTTTTACAATAATTATGATTAGATTAGTTGAATCTAATCTAATCTAATCTAATCTTTATTATTGAGGTCAGACATGATAATCATCCAAATATCTTGCATCTTGACCCGTACTGTGCCCTGATTCAGTGCTGCCAAAACTTTGCTTACCCTCTCTGTCTCTGTCTCTGGCCCTGCACTTTGTGAGAGGGGGAGTGGCTAGAGCGAAGAAAGCCAACGTCTGCTTCTTTTAGCGATATATTTAATGATATATTTTGCATTACTTATCCAAACAACGTCAAACTTGGCACTGCACTTATTGGTGCCCGTAACAAAACACCTGACACGTTTGTGCATCAATCTGAGGAACGGTTTGAGAGATATGCGAATAATAGACACAGACAGACAGACGTTCCTGTAATTTATGGATAGATCTATGGACAGTGTTTTTTTTTGTTTTTGCCACATGTCCAAATGTAGTGAATCAGTGCTATGCTATTCCTGGAAGCAGAGTAGGTTTCCCTACCCAGAGTAGCCTGCGGTACGAGTGTAATCTCACACAATCACACACACACACACACACACACACACAAACAAACACACAGACGCAGGTGCAGGGCAGTATTGGTTTGTTTTCTCCCCATATCTCCCACTCCAGGTAATACTTATCTGCGAACCAGATGACTAAAGTAACATGGTCACTGTAACGGAAAGGCCTCCTATTTGTGGTCAAAGGGCGTTGAACTATTTCAACTATTTGCTGCCTGGCTGCTCTATATGTTATACTATCCTTAAAAATGTTTGAAAAAATATCACAGATAGTTGCACAAAAGAGTACAGTATTTCTAATAGTTATGACAGTCTATTGTATAATCAATACCAGTCAATACAACCCCCCAATATCAATAAATATGAACTGTTATAGAACATGAATGTCTGCAGCAAGTTGGGCTAGGAAACACCGTTTTTTTTATTTTCGTACCGACAGTACTTGGTGACCTCGAGAAATCTATGTGAATAATTGCCGGAGTTTTCCTTTAAGTGATCAAACGTCCCTCCACAACACTCGTCGTCTGAAAATGGGCAGATGGGAGAGTTTGTCATCAGGTGCTTGAATCTGCATCACAGCTTGTTGCCCTTCTCTGTGCTGCCCTCTCTCTCTTACCCCGTCTGTCTGTTTAGTTTCTTCACAGAGACCCTGGAGCCAAGGCCAGTGCCCCAGTCTGAATTCACCATGTCAGGGAGAGAGAGAGAAGAGAGAGAGAGAGAGAGAGAGAGAGAGAGAGAGCAAGTTATGAAATGAAGCAATAAAATGACCCATATATTGTATAGTATATCCTCTGTGAATGTTTTCTTTGCCCTTACCGCAATTTTCCCCCTTTACAGCCCTTCAAAATATTTCATTACAAGACAGCCAAACCAATTCTGCACAGGCCTACACAATGCCCTGTGTATGCAGTCATGTGATCTGTGGGCCGCTGATGGATTTTAACACGACATGGACACACGTCTGCTAACCAGAAAGTCTCATATTTAGACAACCCTTAGAAAAATACTTGAACAAATATCACAGTTGCACAAAAGACACTTCCAACACTAGTCCAACACTTACCTTCCAAAAGATATAGAGTTAAGGTATAGCATTGTAAACCCCCCTCCCCCCATAATCAAAACCAGTCAATACAACCCCCCAATAATCATAAATATGAACTGTTAGGCTATAGAACATGAAGAAGTTGTCCCAACCCCATGAATGTCTCATAATAGATATCAGGAATGAGACCCATAGTAACTGAGTAAAAATTGAGCTCACAATCTGCACCTCTTTATGCCATACCTCTTAGATTATTTTTAACACCACTGTTTGTTTGAGAAGAGGCCCCCTTGGTTCACTAAGGTCCGATGTAATTGTTTATTGCCCGCCTGTGTCACGCTGACTGGCGCATAGCCTGTGTCACGCTCCCTGGGCCGTGCTGACATTTGTGCGATTGCCATGGCGATACGGAATACGTGATAGTTAAATCGGGCTGCGAGAGGACTAATGAAGGAGATGACACATGACATAAAGGCAGATCTTCCCTTTCCTCTAAAACTGACAAAGCCGGCGTTGTGGCTTTGCAGTCACGCAGCGTGACGCAATCCCAAGGGAAACCATGTCATATTTTATTTCCTTGTTTTGATAGGGTGTTGCAACACCAACTCGTGTTAAAAGAAAAGGAAATGATCCTATGGTCATGTGGTTTTAATAAAACATTCAAAATTATAGGTCCTTGATTTCATTTTGTAATTAACTTGTGTAGTTTATCAAGGCCAAAGGTGGTTATTTTTAGTAGCTGTTGAAACGGCAAGCACAGCAGAATCAATGCATGTTCACAAGCCTTTCAAACATGTAGCTTTTTGTGTTACCAGCTGAATGCTTGTTCTTGTCAGACACTGAGGTGATAGAACTTAGCTCAGTCAGCTTTTACCAGCCTCTCACAGTGACAATGCTCAGTGCTTCTGCCATTGTGTTCCCCTCACACTGCCATTTCACATCAACAGTGACACACAACACTTTGTTAGGTGGGTGTGGTGAGACTGTAGGGAAATGATAAGTTATTGAGAGCATGGAGTTCCTAACCCAGGAGTACCATCACACCGGTGTGACGGGAATGTTGGGAAATTAACATTCTAAAGAATATCTGGGTTCATTGAATTCAACATAGAATTTTAGAACCTTCAATTGTTGCGGAACTTAGAATGTTCAAAAACCTACACCTTTAAGGGTTAAATAGTCTATGGCTCAGGGATATCTGCCACCCTGCAAGAAAGCTGCAACAGAAACAATGACTTGCATAGCTCCTCTCCTTCTATAAGAATTACACCTGCAAGTATGCATCATGTAGCCTGTCAGGATATGTGAACAGCAACTCACTAAAATAGCTTAGAAAAGAAACATATTGCAGAATTCAGTCTATAAAATAGTATATCAAGAGTATTGAGTGCACTGGAAGTTTGATTTAATGTTTATTGTTGATGGACTATCAAGGTGATCTCAAACAGATAAGGTGCATTCATGAAACCCATTGACCTGACACAAACAGCACTCTCCATAGAATCTTTTGGCTCCTGGCCATGTTCACTCTCACCCTAAAGGTTTGTTTAGGTAACTATATCACCGCAATCAAATCATAATCCATCATAACCAATACAAAACAATGTGTTATCTGTTCCATGCAACAATAACCGTTTGCACAAACAGTTGCACAAGTGTGTGTTCCCTGTACGTGTACGTAAGTACTGTATGCATAGATTGTTGATTCTGGTATGTTACGGCATGTTGGCCAGTGTGTTTTTTATGTGTGTGTGTGTGTTTGTGTTTGTGTATGTGTGTGCCAATGACTCAGAGATATAGTGCTCCTGACAGCTGTGTTTTAGCAATTAAGAAAAACTGTAATACTTTTTAAGGCTTTATTTTTAGGAAAAGTGATTTTAAGACTTTTTAAGGACCCACATCCTCCCTGTGAAATGAATCATGGGATTGTCTCCAATCACTGTGCCAAATTTCACAAGTTTTTACCAGACGGTGACTTACAGAAGAAAGTATAATCATAAGAAAACATAGAAACACAATGGGGTCTTACACCTTTGGTGTTGGCCCCCAATAATAGGGCATCGGGTCTTTCAGGTCTTTCAGGGAGGGCTTTTTTTCTGCTCGATGCGAGCGGTTCTGTGCAGAAATACATTGAAAAGACCAGTCGATAATCATCATTTGTGTTTAAAAGGGTAGCCTAAATGGAGGCTACATGTGTTCTATAAAGTATCAGAAATAGGGAGATCACCAACCAGACTCTGAGAAGGCGAACAGGTTGTGTCTAAAAGTGAGGAGAAATTGGCCAATTGCCCCCCAAATTTCTGCTAATAGGCCTAGTCCTATTGGGCACCCTCATTCAGCACCCATGTTAACAGGTTAGAGCAGCCACACTGCCTCCATCATATCCGTGCCTCAGGCATGGCTCAAACCATGCTGCAACCATGACCCAGCTTGACGCAAGTGGTTCTGTGCAGAAATATATTGAAATAGGGTTCCAATGATACCTCATTTTTGACAATCGGGTCAACGGGTTAGAAGATACGTGCATGAACGCATGTCCAACTTTGGCCTGTTGGTGGCGCTAGAGCGCTCAAGGTGCCGACATGAAACTTGGTGAAATTAATCATGGCACTGTGCCTAATTAGTGTTTCACAACTTTTTACCAGACGGTTCTATGGGCTGCCATTGACTTCAATGACAGAAGCTTCGCTGCTTGGCCCCCAATTATTGGCCATTATAAACGTTGATACCGATAGATTGCCAAATAGCTCATATCAGCTGATAATATCGGCATAATATCGGCTGATAATATCAGGCTCTAATACATTGGTATGCCGTGGTCCTCCACCTTACCAGTTACCATGTTGTGGTCCGCTTGATCACAGAATTTATAGTTTATCCACCTCGTTTTTTACCACTACACCCCTGAGTGGGGTTTAGGGTGGCTGTCATCTTTAGATGGGGTGGATCCATATTTGTGTCAGGTCAGGTCACTATTATGAACAAAAGTATCAGGACACCTGGCCATTCAAAATGAACTTTTATGGCATGTCATTCTAAACAGTTATAGGATAGATATAAATATCCCAATACTTGTGTCCATATATAGAGTATCTGTGATCACTCCCTTTTCTTAAAGTTCTGGAGAGAGGTTTAACAATTCAAAGCACCACATTACTTCTTTTTGTTGACCTTTTTTTTCATAAAAAAGAAAAAACAAAGAAGTTGCAACTAATAGTGTAATGGGAAATGTGAGAAAATGTGACTACAGTGTATTAATATTTGGAAAGAATGTCACTGTTTGTCAAAGGCTGGGAAGTGTTAACAAGAAGGAAAACAAAAAGTCCCAAATTACATTCAAAAATCCCTTGAGTCAACAAAGCTCAGATTATCTGTGCTAAAAAGTAGGCCATGAGTATGGTTGACTCCGTAAGACACAAAATCACATTTCACCTCAACAATGAGTATTAGGCCCTGTGGGTATTACCTTTGTCTTAGGGCAAACACCCCCCTCTGGATTAATATGAAGAAAACATTAGTGAGGTGATTATGAGGTGATTATTTAAGATCAAACAGTTTATCAGTGCACATTTGTAAGCAAGATGCTGAGCCTATTAGTCTAAGTCAGTTGTAGTATTTTATACAATTATGGACTTGGATTTACTCATTGGATTCTAAGTGCACAAATGCTTGCTGGCCACACAGTCACATGGAAGTGAAATGAACCTGGTTGGAGTCTAAGCTTCGAAAATCAATTGCCCTCTTATTGCTGAACCCAGCAAAGCTCTATGACAAGGAACCTCAGTGGAACCAGCTCTAATATGGATTATAATCTTCCTACCGTATGATCTCTGGGGCACTCTGTAGGTTTTGTGAAGTGGCATAGTGGAGAGCCAGGACTACCGTGGCCGCAGCCGTGGCCTACTGGTTAGCGTTTCGGACTTGTAACCGGAGGGTTCGAACCCCGACCAGTAGGCACGGCTGAAGTGCCCTTGAGCAAGGCACCAAACCCCTCACTGCTCCCCGAGCGCCGCTGTTGTAGCAGGCATCTCACTGCGCCGGGATTAGTGTTTGCTTCACCTCACTGTGTTCACTGTGTGCTGAGTGTGTTTCACTAATTCACGGATTGGGATAAATGTAGAGACCAAATTTCCCTCACGGGATCAAAAGAGTATATACTTATACTTATACTTATACTTATACCCTCCACTGGTCTCCAGAACACTGGGTTCATCCTGCTAAGAAGCAGCTCGCTCTGGCACCGACCCTGATTGGATCCATGCCAGACTCGCCTAGCATTTCGCCAACGCAGGGAGACAGTTTGTCTGTGGATATCCAGTTTAGGTGTCCTGTGCTACATTTCGTCAATCCATTTTGTCCCATTTGCTGGTGTTCCTTCACTGAGCGTAGTTTTTTCACAGTCCTGATAGGGAGGGAGAAGGAGGAGGATATTTTAATGCAGGAATCCTATTTCTGATACAAGTCAGCCACTTTCATGACACCCCTAGTAGGTCATCTCAAACAAAAAAACAAACAAACAAACAAACCAACAGGCAAGCAAAACAAACAAGCCGACAAACATACAACAAACTCACAAATCTGGTTCACCATAGACCACCTGCATTACAGAAATGCTTGATTTGTCATGCATAGGAGTTTGACAGATTTGATTTCCTGTTTCATTCACCCGAATCTAAAGGTTATTTTATTACTATGGCTATGCACTCACTAACAGTTCACTTATTTGGCACGTTATGCAGCTGTAAATGAGAAACAGATCCTCAATCATTATATTGATATGTTTTCTCTACGCAACTGCCTTGGCTGGTCTCCCCTCCATTGCCAGAGACTTTCTGGTCGTTCTATTCATCCCAGGCTTAGGGACGGCCCAGCCTGCTTTGCCCCTTTGTGGAGCCAGACGCCAGGAATGTGCCCAGTACTACGCCAGCCCAGCAGTCTCCACAGACTGACAATGGAGCCACATTCGCCGGGACATTGTTGTTTAAGACCAAGGTCGAGTAACCTGGCTCCGAGCAGGAGCTTTGGACTCTCCCAACATTCCAGGGCTCCGTCTCTCGATGCCGCTCAAATTGGCAGATGGTTTTTACAAATAGCCTCAGGTTTACTGAGAGCTTTTCAGACTGATGTGTAATCTAGCTGAAATAATGTTTAAAAATCGTGAGGTTTGGCTATATTTAGTAACTTCATAATCTTGTGGAACTGGAAAGGATGATTAAGAAGCGCAGTCTATAAGATATGTATAAAACCCCAGACTGGGGCAACTTTGGGGTAACATTAAGGCACATGGATGTCTGAGGCAAAGGCTCATGATATGACTCTGTAGAACTGAATACCACTAAACAGGGCAGCAATACAGTCTAATTGTACATTAAAACATTTGCTCTTAAGTTTAGTTATTTGCGACCCAGAATAAAAAAAATTAAATAAACATTTCACACAGACAAAAATATAAATTAATTTAGGAAAATATAGACAACAAAATGACAAAAGAGCTTTGGAAACAGCATTTACAATTTGCTAATATGAGCAATCAGTAATAGAAATGGAAGGATTTTTTATTATTAATGTAATAATTTGCATAATGTAATAATTTTACTTATTATTACATTGAAGACATAACTTTTACATAGCATAGGGGACTAGGTTGGTTCATTGGCCTTTCCTCATCACCTCGAAATGAGTTATATAACACAGAGCATGAACTTACAGTATGTCACATTAATCAGCTTTTGGAGTCAACTTGGTAGTTGATTTATCAGTGGAGGCATTCCGTGTGGCTTGCTGGACTCCCAAGAACCTGCTGATCAAAGTCTGACTGGAGACTGAACCATACAGTGAGAGTGTAGAACATTAACTCCTCCGTAACACTGTTTCCGTTCTCCTCACACCCTCCCTCTATCTCTGCTCTCCCTCTCTCTCGCTCTCTCTCTCTCGCTCTCTCTCTCTCACACACACACACACACACACACACACACACACACACACACACACACACACACACACACACACACACACACACACACACTTTACTTTGACATTTGTATCCAAATTAGTGTAGAATTAATCATCGGCATGCTTTCACACATCAAGGTCAAAGAGACCCCTGGATGAAAAACAGTGTGTGAGTGAAAGTGAGTGAAATTAAAATGATTTGAATTGTATTGTATTGTATTTGTATTGTGACACAATTTTGAGTGAAACACAAAATAATGTTCTACTTTGTATAAACTGTCCTTTATAATGATGCTTTATAATTTACAAGCCTAATTTCCATCTTGCATGCACAATATAGCATATTACAATATGCGCCTAAAGTCATCATTGGTCTGGGGATCAGTGATAGTACTATCCATAGTAAATACTAGCAAGATAACTTAAAACTTTACTTAAGAACACTTGAAATGTTAATTGCTTAGGTGGGCCAACTTTAAGTTTGTGACATTCATATCTCTGAGGAGAATACAGCATTGCTCCACAGGACCATCACTGAACATTCCATCCCCTATAATCCCCCTCATGACAGGCGCAGCCTCCTCTGGCTATAGCCTTGTCATGTGATCCTACTTTGTTAAGGGAGAGAGGGGGTTGGAATTATAAAATTAATAGGGATACAGTCGTATATATATATATATATATATATATATATATATATATATATATATGGATACAGTATCTCACAAAAAGTGAGTACACCCCTCACATTTCTACAAATATTTTATTTTATATTGTCCTGGGACAACACTGAAGAAATGACACTTTGATACAATATACTGTATGTCCATTGTCATTCCCTTTCATCATCATTTCCCCCCCTTCTCCTTTCTCACTGTAAAACTAGTCCATCAGATGACCCCTGACCTATGACAGAAACAGTACTCATTCATAACACTTTCAACAGTACATTTAAACACTGTTGAAGTTGAAATATTTGCCTAAGGGTATAAATGCTGTATTACAAGTCTATATATGTGTGGACGTGTACGGATATACAGTATAAGCATACTTGTGTGTTGTGTGTAACACGTTTGGCTCGTTTGTCATGTTTGGCCCAGTGTGTTATTACCAGTGTTGTATTCTAATGCACCTTTCCTGTCTGTACATCACAATAAAACGGTGGTTGACAGATTAACCCCTGTCACCAGACAAGTCACAGGCTTGTGAAGTCTGACCCCCATAACAGAAGGGTCCTGTGAACACAGAGGTTTCTGTTCATCATTTACGGTGTCAACCAACAGAGCCATGTTCCGCCTGAAAGTGCCGCCTCAGCACAATGCCAAACCAGGCGGATGACACTTAAGGAAGGCTTCTTCCCTCGTCACACTCTGCTGATGGAGGATACTTGCACTCGCATCCCCACCCCCCACTCTTACCCAAGGTCCCCTTTCTCCCGATGCCTCCTTTGAGTGACTCAGGTTGTGTGCGTATTCACATTATCAACTGGTCAAGTGGAATTCAATTGTGAGAGGTTGCAAAATATGACACCTACAGTATTATTACATTAACATATGAAGACATTTTCTATTACATGACACATTGGACAAATGGACACATTTACTATTATCAAGATATAGGCCCATCATAATATGCATTATGCATAATCGCTGCATGCTGCTGCATGTAAAATCCGTAAAATAAGGAGAGAAGCGTGATTCATTTTCATCTAATAGTACACACAACACCATGTGGTGGTCATATTATGTACCGCTATGTGGTACATGTAGTCGGATTAATGTGTGTGCACATGTGAAGTGACAGGCATTAGCCTCGATATTGCACATATTGTACATGACACACACAAACACACACACACACGCATGTACGCACACAAACTCACACAATAGGAGAACGTTAATCGGTTGCCAGGGGAGGGGGGTCATCGCCAGGATCCATGTGTGTTGGGGGTCTGTCGCAAGATGGAGAATGACACCATCTGTCCCCCTGATTAGCGGGGATGACTGACCACAGAGCTGGGCTAGAGAGATGGACAATGGGGGAGGAGGAGACTTGACCAGGGCAATATGCCGTTCGGAAAGGAGGACTCAAAGCAAGCAAACTCAGCGGAACAAGACCACACTGAACCTTATCGCACATGTTATGAGTGTGCAGCTACTGCTGTGCTCATATGTTTACATACCTTGGCAGAATTTGTCAAATGTGTACCATTATTTTAAGAAAACTCATCTGATCAAGCAAAACTCATTGCTTTCACTTTAATGGGATTCAAATTAAACCATAAGATATGACAGAATAGTGCAATAATTTAACAGAGCAGTAAAGAAAACAATTAGATGACCCCAGTCCAGAAGTTTACCCAGTTCACCCCTTAGTTTTTAATACTGTGTATTGCCCCCCTTTAGCATCAGCTATGGCTTGCAGTCTTTTGTGATAGTTGTGGATGAGTACCTTTACCTTCTCAGACGGTAGAGATGCCTCTTCTTCTTATAAAAAGCCTCCAGGCTACACAAATTCTTGGGTTGTCTTACATGAACTACAGGTTTGAGATCTCCCCAAAGTGGCTCAATAATATAAGAGAAAGAAAGGTTTTCTGCACTCTCAGTCACATATTCCAAAAACTGGCCAATATTTTGCCACTTCTGCCAGGATATGTAAACCTATGAGCACAACTGTACATGCACCATCTCAGAAAACGTCTGAATTTAAACTATTATCACTCTTAGAACAAGTGCTTCAATGAATCATAGGTTTAGCCTTTGCTTATTTCACATTTTAGAGCCCAACAATGGGTAACTACGAATAATGAATAATTAACTGTTCACAGACAGCTTAATGACTTTTTTTATGTGAGGTAAATAGCAGTACAGTTGGGGGGTGCTGTGGCATAACTGGCTACAGCGCCCGTACCATATACGGGTCCAAGTGCCCACGGGGACCCGGCTCGAGTCCGGCCCGGGTCATTTCCACCCCGTCTCTCTCCCTACTCGCCTCTTGTCCATCTCTTCACTGTCTTGCAGGAAAAAAGCTCTTAAAATATATATACTTTAAATAGCAGTACAGTTAAATGGTGAGGCCACACAGTGGCCATAGTCCTTGCACTTTTCTTTAATGGGTACTGCCTGCCTACAATCAGGGAAAAGATGCTTAATCCTTCATTTCACCCTATATTTTCCCACATTTAATGACAGGGTCACATGTGAAAGACAAGTAGCTCTCAGTGCAGTCATTTTGTTTAGCACAGCAGTGTAGAACATGTGTTACAGGTAGAGGTACACATTGTTCTTCATCCTAGGTCAGAAGATTCAGTCACTTCACCTGCTTGATCCAAACAGATGTCAAAACATTCAGTTTTGAAGAAGCCTGAGAGCTTTGAAACACTCAACTCCTTTTTGTTCTTTTTTTATCATACAGATGTGACAAACTGTCATTCAAACTACACTCAAACATCCACTTTCTTCCGTTCTGTAATTCATTTATAAAACAACCCAACCTCCCAACTAGGCCTTAGTATTTTTAAGCTAAGCTAAACTTATCCAGATGAACACTGGGGACCCCCCACACACACACACACACACCCCAGTGCCTGTGTGTGTGCTGGTGTACAGTAATGAGGTAGGACAGCGCCGAGCGAGGGGTTCAGGGCTATGGAATGCAGCACTGCCCCTCTTACATAAAGCCTTACAGACAGCAGGGGTCAGACCATGGGACAGCCAGGGAGGACCAAGAACACACACACATTTATAGCACACAAGGACACACATACACACACACATCTATAGCACACAAGGACACACATACACACACACATCTATAGCACACAAGGACACACATACACACACACACTTGAGTTGACATACACAAAAAGCTTTTCTGAAAAAACGCATACAAAAGCCTACACACAAAGAAGTCCCATACATCTATTCTACAGTGAAGAAGCACAATTCCTTGCTCTTGCTCTCTCTCTCTCTCACACACACACACACACACACACACAAAGCCTTGTCCATTATGTCACTCACTAAGATGGCTGCTTTATAATAGTGCTGTAATTAGTGTTATCCACGTGGCTCACCACAGCACAACTGGAAACATACAGACATGATCACTGCTGCCTGTGTACGTGACCAGCAAGCCAGAACAACTCAGCACGCGCACACACACACACACACACACTCTCCCACAGCCCTGTCTCCCCAGTGCTGCTGACAGCCAGCCCCTTCCACATATTTGGACCTGGGCTGCACAGTTAGCTGCTATGGAGCTGCCCAATCCAAACGCTAGCCTGTTTGTGACCCAAACAAGCTGGTCGCTAACACAGAAGGATCTGGTGTTTCCAAGACTGACCAGGTGCTATTCTCTCAACTGTTTTTGTTGTTAGGAAACTGCAGATATTGACGACATTGTGTGTCATTATATTACTACAGTCATCTTTGAACTGCTCATGCTATCTTTATGAGATATTCCTGCTATCTTTGAAGATTAAGTTTCAATGTATGACACTTACATTTGGTGAAAGATATGCAGAGATAACACATTAAAGATAGACTATATTGATGTTCCATGAAGATTTGGGTGACTAAATAAACCTATAGTTTTTTTGTTAAGCTTCATGTACTAATGTGCGTTCACAAATCTGTGTTAAGGAAATGGTATACAATCACAGGTTACATATCATCTAAGAAAACAAGACATGTACACTTAACAACTGTACCAAACAGTCCTCTTTAATTCACAATGACACATATTGACTGGTATATGTAATATAATATATATACATATATCGTATCAGATGACAGTATTTGTAAAAATTGTTAAGGGCCATCCCATTGATTTAGGAGGGGACATCAAAATAATAGTACAAAAAATGAACCAATCACCAACACAGGGGAAGTGAGAAAGGTCCAATCTGCATCGATCTTAGGTCTTCCGTCATAGTTTACATTCACTCTTAATGTCTACCCACAATGCATCTATCGGTCACCATCTGAACAACACTACTCAGCCACACGAGGAAATGAGAAGGGTACCACTAAACCATTAAATGAGCCTGATCACACTGCTGCTGGTTTCAAGACTCTTTGAGGCTTCATGCACCAGAGAAGTGAATGAGTGATCAGCCTTCCAGATAGCAGACTGTTGGTTCACACTGAAAAGAGTTCACTAGCCTGGACAACAGGAGCCACTGGCTGAATGCTGTGGGGTAGGTGACCAATAGATGTCCATCACACTTGGGCAGCTGATTACTAGAACATGTTATTGTGGGAACATGAAATTAAATGAATGTAGTAAACTGAAATGATATTTGGAATCCCTCGCAAGGGTGAAAGTTGAGACCAAATAATTACCACTTTGCTATGTTTTGATATCTGAGAGGAAAACAGTCTCCAACGAAGACAATGCTTGTTAGTGAACCTGGGATCCCTTGTTGCCTAGTGATTTACGCAAAACACACCTCAGTTTGGTCAAGCAAAGTGGTTGTTACAATGTTCCAGCAATGTGGACAATTTACCTCCCACCCTAACACCCAGTGCACTACCAATCCCTGTAGATTTTCAAAAACACAGTTCCACCTACACTCAAATGCTTCCCAAGTGCCCCGCTCCAGACCAGCATAGTGATGAAATTAACATGTGACATTTCTTTAGACATTTCTTTACTTTACACATATAGACGAGACAAGTGACAATGAGACTTGCAAGGCATCTGAGTAATTCACTTTTTATGTTTCTGAAAGAACAGCTGAGGTTTGCCGAGAAGAAAAATGTCCAGTAGTTTTAGCAGTAGCACAGCCTACCCAGTGCTTCATCAAAGCAGCGGTCCATGGAAGGCAAGTAGCTAATGATGACCTTGGTTCTTTGTTTTAATCAGAAGTCCTGTGAAAAAGACCATCCACAAAAGAAAGGCAGGATAGTGTTTCTGAAATGTCCAGTTCTTTGACTAAAAATAAAACTGTACAGCATAGTTGTATGGTTTGTGTATGAAAAAGTCAACAGAAAAAAAGCTAATACATTTTTTTTTTTCCAATTTCATGGCTCAAAAAATATTGCTAACTAAATTCATATAAAAGCCTACAGAAAGAGTAAGAGATTGTTACTAATAACTTAAATACATAAATTATTAATATAGCTTGTTTGTGTCTTAAAACAATCTTGAGATAAGGGAGGGATGGGGGGCTTGATAGCGTCAAGCATATTCTGAAGGGGAAAATACTTTTAGAAAAGAAAGTTCTGAGTTCTGGAAAAGTGGAGTGGGCATAGCTGTGCTTTAGTCAGTTGCATGAGTTTTGTTTTGGGCGGGGGCTCGTAAAAAGATGAAGGATCTTTACCCCCCCCACCCCCGCTTTGCACGAGAAGAAGCTTTGGCACACGTTAAACACCAACCTGACGTCATCATCACATCACATCACAACGCAGTGCACACGGAAAAACACATGCATGCAGAGGCACGGCACACAAAACACACACACACACACACACACACACAGACACACACAGACACACACACACACACACACACACACACACACAGCTCAAGCTCATCATCAGAAATAAACGTTGGCAGAAAAAAAGCATATCTAGAGAGATGTGCGAGCAAGTGCGAGTGAGCATGTGTTTTTTTGTGTGTGTGTGTTCAGGTCTCCCTAAAGAGGTCCCTCTCTCTCTAGTGAGTGATATCAGACACGTTTCGCAGCCTTCCAGTGGTTTTTTTGGTGAAACGTAGAGAAACGTCATCGAGTGACTTCAAGAATCTCCGCACTGACTGAGCCTGTTCCTCCATCAAGTTAACAAAGGCATCATCTTTTCCCGTTCTTCCATCTTTCTTTCTCTCTCTCTCTCTCTCTCTCTCTTTCTCTCTCTCTCTCTCTTTCTCTTTCTTTCTTGCTGTCTTAGCATCTTCACAGGGAAGATTCCACCTCTCTCGCAACGACCACAGCGGCAGCGGCAGCGGCGGCTGGGTCAGTCTCGGACCGTGGCGAAATCTGGATCTGCCCCGTGCTCCCGGCGGCCGCGCTCTCCAGCGACTCGCTGATGACCTCCAGCGTGGCCGTGGCCTCGGCGAGCGCCTTGCTGTTCCCGCCGTCTGCCGGCCTCTTGCCGTTGTTCTCCTCGGCGGCACCGCAGCAGAGCTTGGGCGCGCACTGCGTGCGGCACGAGAGCTCGCAGAGTGACGCGCGCGACGCCGAGTCCATGGTGACGAACTCGGGCTGCACGGTAGTGGCGTGGATCCCGGCGTCGTGGAAGCAGGCCTTGATGCGCTTGGCCACGTCCATGTAGGCGGTCGGGTCCTGGCACTTGATGTGCGCGGTGGCGATGATGCGGCTGCCCGCCAGCTGCCAGATGTGCAGCTTCGTGCACGGCCAGCACGCCGTCCAGCGCCCGTAGGCGCTCGCTCAGCTGGCTCACGTCGATCTGCTTGGGCACCGTCTGGAGCAGGATGAGCGCCGACTCCTTCAGCAGCGGGTACGTGGTGTAGAGCAGGATGGTCACCATGGTCACGCACAGCACCGGGTCCAGGTAGAGCACCCAGCACGGTCCGGCGCGGGTCACCACCGCCCCGCCGCCGCCCATCTGCAGGCTGCCGTTGGCGTCCAGGCCGTCGTCGATGCCCACCAGCGTGTGGTTGAGGTGCAGGTGGTCCGAGCAGTGGCCATGCGTGCACGGGTTGATGCAGGGCGTGCCCGGCTCGCACGGCTGCCACACGAAGGTGAAGATGAGCGCGTTGATTACCACGATGACCGAGCCCAGCGCGTCGCCAAGCACGTGCAGGAAGACGCCGCGCATGTTGAGCTGCGCCGCTGACGAGTCATCCACCTCCGCCATGGCCGACTCCAGCTCCTCGTACGGCGTGCTGCCGTTCAGCTGCAGCTCCCTGCTGTCCTTCCGTGAGGTCTCTGCCATAAGGGGTCAGAAGAGGTGAGAGGTTAGAGGTAAAAAGGTCACAAAAGGGATCTGTTCTCTTTCAGACCCTGTATAAAAGTAACGACTTTTTTTTTCTTTTTTTTATGTATTTGGGCCTTTTGTCCACAAGTAAACAGTGTTTTAGTTCAATTAAACGGATATTTTATTTTAAATGAATGTTGTGTGGACAGAATTCTTTAAAAAAAATATCTGTTTTCAAAAATATCCAGATACGTGCATACAGGGTCTGAAATATAGCCTCCAAGTTAACATTACAGATGACATACACCAAGGTTTATATTGTCTTTAGCATACTACTTATTATTAGTAGGCTATACAAGTTATATTGTTCATAGCCATAGGTATAGCACTCATTTTCAGGGGAGGAAGGAGGGAATCCACCCATCCGCTGCCATGACTAAAATGATTCACCCTTAGATGTGAACGTGTGAGAATCGTGTGAGAAACTGACCAATCAGCACAGTTTTCTCAATGACATAACATTTTAGTTCAAGGTTCAAAATGGAGGAAACTTTAAATAGCGACCTAGAAGCTGGCTTGAACGAACTACTTTCCCTGAATGGACAGAGAGGGCACAAAATAAACCGATGTGCTTTTTAACCGAAATAATATGTATCAAACCAGTTCTTTCATAGCTGGATTAAAAAGCTGTTCCTATGGTTACCTCAATGCGACAACATATCGCTTAAGCGGATCCAGACAGTTTGTTGTCTTTCGGATGAGAGTCAGAACTAGAAGGGGGCGGGAAACAAAGAGCTGGGCTCACTTGCCATGAAAAAAACACCCTGGGGCTGGAATTGGTGAGGAGCTCTTTTGCTTTTGCCATTTCACAACACCTCTGAAACCCAGCCTACATTACTTCACCTATGAGAAACAAACATCTTGCCCGGGCAAGGGGGGGGGGGGGGACAGACATTATGGCGCAGCTCTTGAGAATAATGGAGTATTGATGAAAAGGCTGTGCTGAGGGTGGCTCAGAGAACAGCACATTAACACACGAGGACTCACATAAAAACTCCCCGAGCCTCAGTGCCCCAATCTCAAACTCAGAGTCATAAAACACCCGGTAATGACCTTCTCCTGTCTCACACACACACACAAACCACAACAGTCACTGAAATGAATCACACACACACACACACACACACACAAGCCAGCAAACATGAGGACATGAATCAGTGCAAAAACAGAGTGTGCTCTAACCATTTGTTTCACATATGACACTCAAGAATAGACTAGAGGTAGGGAGAATGAATCAAAGGCGTGTACACTGTGCCGTTTACCAAACTACCAGTCTTCTATGTGCACATGCTGGTCATCATCATCATCATTACAAGGGCCTTTGATTTATTGACTGAACAGACAGGAGAAGAGTCTGGGGTAAAACTTCAGAAAAGGTAATACATTCACATAGGGGAGTTCAGTTCAGAGTAGAATGACAAATGCCTCTGGATGTATTTTTTTTCCCTTCTCTCTTTGGCATGGCCCCAATAAGCGAGTCATGAGTTTAGAACAGCGGGAGTCAGTCATTCATATCTTTTACCACCAAATCATGTGAGATCAACGAGCATGAGTCACAGAGGATTCGTAATACAGCAGAAAGTGGCTCATCGTCACCTGAGTGTCAATTAATTGGGATCCATAGCACTGTGGAGAACAGATGAATGAGAGGGAGAGACTGGAGGGATTATAATCTTATCTGAGGCCAGTTCTTTCACAGGCTGATAACTGCCTATCAACAGTGCTTAGTTGCCAACAAATGTTAGGCCTTGACGTTTTCCATTATCTCGTGAAAGTAATGTCGTTCATTCTGAATGGGGGGTCTCAATACATGCTTGCTTCCTGACAACAGACAAACTGGCAACTGGATTAGATTCTTCTAACCAGCTCAACAGATGACAGCACCTGTCTCTCATACTAGACTCCGCTCATCAATTCCGCATGGCAAAGGGGGTAACATGGCAAGACAATTTTAGACATCAAAACGACATAAGCGCAGCCATTCACGCACAGCACATTTGCAGTGGGCTCGCTATGCACAGCATTCTACTTGGACTCTGCTGAACTAAAGAAGATAGCCTAGGCTACGTCGCCCGCTTCCATCTGCCCTTCACCCCAAGGAATATTCTCATTTTTGCGCCCGTTGCCCAAGAGAAATTGGGTGCGTGCGCAAAAAGCCTGGTGATGATATCTTATTTCAGCGGAAAGGTGACAACACTGGGACACATAAGCTAGGTGTGAAGACTTGAAAACAGCCAACAAATGGATCACATAGGTGCGATCTAAGGTTAATCATTGTGGTGACCACTGAAACATTAACACCATAGAAGCAATAGAGTAGGCTACTACGACAGCAGCTACTACGATCAGCAACGTTACAATCAAAAGCACGGGAACCAGCTTACCATGTCTGTCGGCATTTACGCCGTTCGGACTGGTGTTGTGATTTCCAACCAAGTTGTTGGTCTCCTCGCCAGAACAGCCACTGCCGGACGGCCGTTCCGACTTGCACAATTTCGCCCTTTTATTCTTCTTGCTTCCGTGAGAGTGGCCTCCGTGGGAATGGCCATGTCCCCCTCCGACGTGTCCGAAGAGACACAGCCCTAGCAGGTTAACCAGAAGCCCCGCCGCCCCGACACCAATGACAACATGGGGTCTATCGATCTCGTGTGGCTCGGTGAAACGCTCAACGGCCTCCAGGATGATGGTAAAACACAGTGCTGTGAGAAACACTGCATTGACAAGGGCTCCCATCACCTCCGCACGGATCCATCCGAAAGTGTTTTTGTTTGTGGCTTGTGTCTTCTCCGCAAAGCGGACAGCGACCAAAGCCACCACAAGCGCTATGACATCCGATAGCATGTGAAATGAGTCCGAGAGCATCGCCAGGGATGCGGTCATCCGGCTGACCACAACCTCCACAATAAAAAACCCAAATGTCAGTGACAGCATGCATAGCAACCGAACACGGTTGGGTTCACAAGCCATTTTGTCGCTGCGGAACTCTTAAATCCTCCGCTAGCTAATTAGCTAGCTAGCCTGTGCTAGCTAACGATACGTCGCCACACAACAATGAGAGCGAATCAAAACCTAACGTTAGCGAACAGGACAACTGCCTTCCAGTCTGCTAGCGATATGCTGTTCTAAACAGCGTCTTTAAAATTAAAACGAATGTATCGTCATTCTCTTCAGCTCAATTATGATTTATCTTAGTAGAGAAATTAAGCGACGACGCTTTTATAACCTGCAATTCACAACGTCTTGGGAGCATATTCTAAAGCCCATCGGTTTGCAGACGGGTTGAAACTTTGCACCCGAGCCGGTTAAACTTTCCACACGGAACAAGGGATCTCACGACACGCCCTAGCGTTCTGTGATTGGTGGTCAAGGCGCGTCATTCGTTTTGTAGTATTTTTTTTCTTTCAAATACTTAAATAATATTTAATTTAATGATATTAATGGACCACGTAGCTCCAAACGAACATTTTTTCCGGGGTGTCTAGTTTTGTTTACCAACTGTTAATCATTGTAGTTAAATAAAGTGAAGGTTAAGTTAATCTTTAAAGAAAGACTTTAAGCACATAACCTTATTTGGTATCAAAATTTGTTTAATCTACCTTTGCATTAGATGCTTTAAAATAGACAAATTTCCCAGGATATATTCCACTGCCACTGTAAGAAATGGGAGCCATGTACAGGGCCAGTTTTATGAAATCAATATAATTTTGATTTCAGCCCTTATTAAATGTATAAATGTTAGAAAACAAAACAAAAAATCGTAAGACAACGATTTAGTTTCTCTAGCTGCCTTTTATTTGGAGGCATGAAGAAAAACCTCAAAACCCATTCAGGTTAACCCCAATGAAGTTTGCTCCTTATGAATCATCCCTTCCTTATAAATCATCAACACTAGCATTAATTCAAGTGGGCCGTGTGTAGATGGACCAACGACAAAAAAAAAAAAAAAAAAACTGAAACGATTTCGTCACATGATGGAAATGTTCTAAATAACTGAACTGAAAGTCAAGGACAACACAAGAATGTGGTTTCGAAAAAAAGGGAACACGGAAACATCAATAATGTCACATGGGACTAGACCTGGACCAAGAATGCATTTGAAAAGGGAAGTCTTCAAACAATCAAGTGTTCCATTTTAAAACAAAACTTCAGGCCTCTCAGTAGTTTGGATTGGCATCCATTAAAACACTCATAAATCTCGTAAATAACTCTTCTCAGTCAATGAACATACAAATAGCTTAACAGGACCTAGTATGTACTGTATATTACAGTCATAGAGAACAATGTTACATTTACTAACACACTGAACTTAAATAATAGCTGCAGCAAAAAATCTTATAAACACAGTTGTTTAACCTAAAATATGTATTATGGCACTTGAAATAATTTAGAGCTATTTACAGTCTTTCCAGGATAACAGACATTTCCAAATCCTTTCCTCATAATCCTGAGACACACTAAAACCACTCTGCTTTGTAACAGCAAGATCATCTTCTCAGTGTTAGTTGCTTGAGGTTGTGGAGCTGAATGGGAAAGAATCGATATGATCAAGACAACTGGATGTGTTAATGGTGATATTCTCACAGGCGTTCCAAACAGACTGTGACCACACCCTGCCCATCGATTAAGGACTGAAGCCATTGTGAGCGAGCACTTGAAAGTCGTCTTCGGGTTTCGGGAGGACACTCGCGGCTAGCGGATGCCCAGAATCTGCCGGCTCTTGAGCTGAAGGGTCCTCTCCACCTCACCCAAGGCCTCGGCCCGCAAGTTGGCTGCCTGCAGCCTCTTTCGGAGTGCCACATCCTGAGGTTTCTCCCTCCCTTTTGTTGGAAGTTGGTTCTCCTTGCTGTCTCCAGCAAAGTGAACCTTTTTTTTTCCTGGAGAGATATTCTCTTCCTCTCCATCTAGACCGCAAAACAGAATAAAAGTGTCCTTTTAACCACTTCGGCATGTTATGTAATGTTCAGTCTAAGTTTTCCAGTGACATTTTCTCCACACTTGTCCAGTTAATTACAAACTCACACCTGGTGGTGTAAAACAGACACCCTCACCTAGTACAATGGATTCTTAACGGCACAGGTCAGCTCGAGTCATACAGCACATTTCCATCAATTTTACAGTTGGATAATGTATACCTAGTACTCCACACTTATGACATACCCAGATGTGAATAAAATGTATACGATTTCATTGGGACATCATTTGAAATGTAGCTTTTCAATACTTGTATAATCCCAGCATGTACGCTCAATTAAAGCTGTACCCCCCCAACCAAAATATACCAGTTTCCTTTATTTACAAGTAGAAAAGCATTTAAAAAAAAAAAAAACTTTTCTATTTACATATGTACACAGGGTAAGAGACAGACTTAAAAATCAGAGCATTAAAATAAGGCCGATGTCAGTTGTTGAAGTATAATGGGTCCAGTGGCACACGTTTTCCTTCCATACCTGGAGACCTGGAGAAAGGAGAGTGCGCCCTCTGCTGTTTACTGAGGTTATAGGTCCTCAGTAGGTTCTCTGCCCTGAGAAATAAAACATAATAGCAAAACATAATGTCTGAATGCAGGAAAAAGCCATTGACCATTGAAAAATATATTAGGAGATATGGAATAACTGGTTTAAAGAGTCACTGAAGCGAATCCACGGGACATACCTGGCCATCTTCTCGTTACAAAGCCGCTCACGAGCGCAGAGCTCTTGCTCTCTTTCTGAATACATAAACAAAACAAAAAGAAAAAAAGGTTAAAACTATTCACTTCACAATACACACAAAACAATCAAAAAGGTATTATAGAACTTGCCAAAAACATTAACCTAGAAATTGGCAAGCTTTATTCATTTCTGTTGCAGGTGCACGCACACACACAAAGTGCAGCAATGCAGAAAAGAAAACACTCTAACCGCGTGTCCTAACTGGATCCGAGCAAGTGACTCTTGTAGCAAGTGTTATCTGTCTACACTGAATCCGTTAAATATGCCCTTCTATTGAGTCATATTCCTCATTCAAAATAGCAGAGCAACGCCAGCGACAGAAAGAAAATAAACACGGGGTGTCCGACAAAAGTTCTCAAAACGTTGTGTTGCATCACATTGCTCGCGTCGCTTGCAGTCAGGACACTCCAATTGAAAACAATGGAATTAAACAGGTTTTATCGCTAATGTTCGCTCGCATCACGTCCGGTTAGGACATGCTATAAGGGTCCTAAAGTTCTTTTAAACTTTTGATCAGCTACTCTGCTTCATTAAGGAGTGGGACTATTGTGGGCCTACAATCACTGTTGACACTTGTATTTGCACCATGTGTTTCGGTCTGTAACTTTGTGTTTTTCCCACTTGTTGTCTTGATTGATTAATTCTGATGGTCTCATTGGAACAATGGTCTCAGGTTTCCTTCACACAGTCCGTCTAACTGGACCAAACCCCATTGCCACTCCCTCTAGCCCTGCCCCAGCTGGTCTCATTACTGTACATTTTAGTTTGGGTCCCCGGGTCCAAAATGTCAAACACAAGCTTCCATTTACCAATATGATCCGCACCGGAGTTCGAGCAAACTGTACCCCAGACCACTGCAAGCTTGGTAGACGGCATTCACACATTATCAAAAATAACCAAACCAACGACGCACTCCAGTCTGGAAAAAAGGGTCTAGTGTGAATGTATCCTCAGTCTTATCACCAACTCACCTCGTGATCCCCATCAATGTAAACAATCACTTCCATTTGATGCTAGCTAAAACTGGGTATTTAAGGGAAGTTGGCAGAAGGCTTGTGGAGACATTCTGTGTGTTTTCCCCACACTCTTCTGTGTGTAGTCACCATCGTTGGAACAGTTATGTTCATTCTCTGACTGTTTGTATGATCTTGTGTATTCCTTTAGGCTATTTGTAATAACTTCAGATTATTAATTTTAGATGGACTCCTATAATGTGTTGGCTGAGTAACTTGTTATGCTCCCAACCGCATTGGCTTTCCTGCGTTTATTTGACCATATCGTACCTTAGGTAACGGTGTACTGCAATGGATGGCTAGGATTAGTCATCACCGCCATAGAAGCTAATTAACTTAAGTGGCATGCAGCACATGACAGCAGAACTGACCATTTTATTCTATAGCGGTGGACAGTTTTTCAGCAGTGGTCTGATCTAGACGGTCAACACCTTAGAAAAACTTGAACCTTCTGTAGCTCAGGATTTTGATAGACTGTTTAGGAGGCTGATAAATATAGCAGTCCAGGTGGGCACTGCAGCCTCTGACCTACTTTTAGACCGGTAACATGTTGTGCTTTTGGAACCACCCGGATTGACCGTTGAGGAAACCAACACCATCCCTAGATTTAATAAGCAAATGATGAGGCATTTTTTTTTACGCAGACTGTAGGTATATCAGAATAAGTGACCACGAGTCAGCCTATTACAGGATAGTAATATTGCATTAGGGCCTGTGTCCACCAATTGCGTTTTTTGCGTCGATGGCAGCTATTTTCTATACCAATCCTATGAAGTTCAGCGCACACATAACATGCCGCAGAAGTTCAGCGTTCACACTGGAGAATACTCACTCTCCAGTCTCTCCTCACGTTGCTTGATGGCCACCTCACGCTCGCGGAGCACCTCGACCCTCAGACGCAGCTCTGACGAGGCAGCGGCGATGGCAGCCCCTGCAGCGACTCCTGTTCCAGCAGAGCCGCGCTGCTCGTGGGCCGCCGGAGTCTTGGGCCGTTCAGGGTTGCCCTGGCCCACTGCGGACCGCCGCCGGTTCCGAGCTTGAGCCCTCCTCTGCTCCTCAGCGACCATCTCGGAAATCAAGCTGCTTTGGAGGATGGATTCCACCGAGGGTCTCAGGTAGTCCTGGCAACCAAGAGGAAAGAGAGGGGGGGGAAAAAAAAAGGGGTCTTCACATTTCAGTCTATACACAAATGTTTCATGCTACCAGAGAGGGTTGAAGTAATCAAGGATCTTTTGATACTACTATACGATTCAAAACAGCATGACAAGATGACTTGAACAAACATGCCGTATCCAGCTGTATGAACAACACATTGTTGACAGAGGTCATCAAATGTACTATGTACAATTTAGTGGGGTGTACACAAGGAATTTTAATTAAAGTAAATAATACCAGTTCAGGGGAGTACAAACATTGAGGAAACTTAATCTATTACTCCCATGCAGAAGAATCAGACCTTCAAATTGAGCATCTTTGACAAAAACGTGTTGAGCTCCTCTGAATATCTGTATGGGATCCGTCTGAATTTGCCCTCCAGGATCTTCTCTGCCAGGTCCTTCTGGTTGTATGCAGTAAAAGGGGGACTGAGAAAAAGTAATGACAAGAGCATTAGGAGAAGGCAGACAAAACAAACAAACAAAATATGCCGGTTTGGGTGTATAAATTTATCATGGTCAAGGATACTTACGAAAGGGCACAAAGCTCATACACCAGGCAGCCCAGAGACCAAATATCAGATTTCTCATTGTATGACATCCTGTTCATTTGTTCCTGTGCAGAAAGGGAAAATAGTTGTGCCCATTATGGTTTGTTCCCTTCAATGGAGGTCCAAGAAATCACTCCCTGGTTTTAGCCTGCCATTGGTAACAGAACGCGTCTCACCGGCGACATGTAATAAGGTGTGCCCACAAATGTCTTGGCAAAGCTTGTGTCGTGGTTGAGGATCCGTGCCAGACCAAAGTCTCCGAGTTTAACATTCTGCTTGGCATCAAGGAAAATGTTGGCTGGCTTAAGGTCGCGGTGCAGTACGGTGCAGCCCCCATCAGTCCGCCGATGGCACTCTTTCAGAGCCAAGGACAGCTGTGCCAACACCCGCAAGATTAACTCCTCCTCTAGGTACCGTCTACAGGAGGGTCAAGTAGTCAGTGTCATACACAATAATAGCACAGGTCATAAACAATATAATTAATACACAACGCAATTTCAGAACTATAGGTTTAGGTGATGCTTTGGAGTGATGTAGAATAGCGTTTCAGTGTTGCCACAATTATATACAAGACTGCAGTACCCAATTTCCTGGCCAGTTACCTCTCCTTGATGCACTTTGTGATTAGACTGGAGAGATCTCCTCCCTCGCAGTATTCCATTACAATGTACAGCGTCGTGTTGCTACGGTCTATGATGCGGTCGTAATAGCGAACAATATTGGGGTGCTTCAGCTCCCGCAACAGGTTCACCTCTGACACCAACATTTGTTTTTCAGCTTCCGCCATGGTACCATAGTCCAGTTCTTTCCAAACGAGAATCTAGTGGAATCCGGCAAGAGAGCACAGTAAAGGCAAACCAAAATGAGCGCTTATTAAACATCATATGGTTGGTTTAATTGCGAGTGTGCTTTCTGGCAAGACAGACTCAATTTCCACTTTGGCTAGGAGCCAGTTCGCTGTTAATAAGATGTGAGCTTCTACGTGCTAACGTTGACAGCACAGAGCATTAGCGACAGCTTGATAACTAGGAGCGAAGTTACCTGCGTGTTAAACTAGCTTTACGGATCGTTTATATATCATATCTAGCATAGCATAACGTTAGCCAATTGAAGCGTGAATGTTACCTTTCCATCGGACTTTCTCCGTATTTTCTGACATTTTCCATATGATCCAGATCCTATTGTGTACAATACCTCATAATCATCAACACGGGAAGGCATTTTAGTTTTTACCTTAACGTTAACTGGTCCTAATCGGGATTAGTTAATCAATGACTGATGATTAACGTCGAAGTTAGACCATTTGCTGCTTAGCATTAACGCTAACCAGGTAAACTAGCATAAACTGCTAGGCAGGTTGACTAAAATGTCCAATATCCTCCCAGGGCAAACTAAAGCAGTTTTCTTTGCAGATATGAGTCTACCTCAACCACTTGACAACTAACGTTAATTTCAGTTTGAAGCAATTGTTTTGGCAATGTGGCAGTAAATCCAAGTCGCAAGCAAACAGGAACGCCTGTTTCAAATTGGTGCCCTTTCAAGCTTGTTTGCGATTGGAGTTAAATGGAGACGATCCGACGATTTGATTGGTTGGAGTGACTACACAACTACAATGTTGCTTAGCAGCGAGAACCGCGCGAGACTACGCGCGGATGAAGGATTATTATGGATTTACCAGAGAATCTAATATGTAGCCTATGTATTTTACCGATTGTTATGATGAACGAATTGTACAGTTGTGCACATTTCGTTTGTTAAAATGGATTGAAGTAGCAGTGGCAGTATACTACAAGTAGTTTCGACTGAAAGAAAAAAAAACAGAATCCAGTTAATCGCTGCTGTTGTACTTCTGCCTTCAACCGCACGATGGCACTAAATCTAAACAACCGAGGTGATCTTTACAATAAAGGAAGAATAATAATTAGAATGACCGTCAATTAAAAGTTTAGATTAATTGCTCTGTTGATTATGCAGACAAAGCAATATTCGTTGTGGGACAATATATACGAATAAAGTCTAGGCTATAGAGCGCTATATGTCTGTGGTGTTTCAAGTTATTTTCCACCAGGGTCATTTGCATTGCGTATGCCAGAGGACCAAGATTCCTGAAAAACCCTGGATGCTTTTGTCCATAAATGCGACATCCTGGGGGGAATTACTGTTAAAAGTAGAAAGTAACTAAAAGAAAATCAAACAGCAGGGAATGGAGCAAAAAGTGAGGGGAAAAATGGAAAAATGGAACAGAGAGACAACACAAAATGATTAGCCCACGTCCACCAGGTGGAATGGCAAGATTTCAAAATGTGACTGAATAGTCTGTTTTGATTAACGCCATTCTCTGTGTTGCCAAGCGCTGACAGACAGACAGAGACAGATGTGTTCTGTAAGCCAGAGTCAGGGTATGTGTACTGTAAACCAATGCTTTTTGCTTTGTGGAGGGGACCACTGATGGAAATCATTGATTCATGTTCATAGAGTTAGAGTTTTGTAATACAACAAAGCATATATCCTCAAGAGTCACTTTAGAGTAGGCTACCCAGTCTTTATTCTTCCCATCCTTAACGTCTTCAAAGACTTGTCTTTGAATACTTGTGTAGCAAGGAAGGAACAATAATGAAGTGCAATTGTTCGGATAGTCTTCACCATCAGAAGACTATTAGGGTCACCACAAGGTCATCCTCAGCCTTAGTAATTGTTCAGCTTGTGGACATAAAGTGAGGGGAGTCTGATCAAAAAAAAAAAATCACTTGGTGAACTGCTCTCCCCTCTGACGCAAGCTGACAGTCTGACTGCAGTCCGGGCACTGAAACAGATGACAGTGACAGACACAGTGAAGATTGCTGCCATTTCTTCCTCTCCGCTCCCCCCAGGAGGTGTGGCGGAGAGCAGCAGGGACCCTGGCCACAGGAGGGGACCGAGTGTGTGTGTGTGTGTGTGTGTGTGTGTGTGTGTGTGTGTGTGTGTGTGTGTGTGTGTGTGTGTGTGTACATGTATGTGTGTGGGGTGTCTGTCTGTCACTCTGAAAGGTCATGTCTTTTGAGGGGGTGGGTTGGTGGGTAGCCTACGCATCCAAACATTTATCTCTCCAGAGGCCCCTCTCAGCCTGCGGGCAAAGGCCACAGAGGAAAATTAATGTCACAACAGGGAGCAAGCGCAGCAGCTCTCACCCCAAGGCTGAGCACAGCGAGGATGGAGGACACTCGTAAAGGACAACTAGCCTACATAAAGGCAGCGCAGAATGGTACCATGTCCTCCTGTGTTTTAACAATATAAGGTCCCTCAAGGTGACTAACAATAAGGCACAGTGAGTGCACGTTATAGCATGGTTGTCAGTGCCTGTGGTGCCTGGGAACTGAACCAAAGGCCTTCCTGGAAACTGAAGGGAAGAACTTCCCTTTGTCACTCAGTGCTCTGAGCTATAGCTGTAGGTTCTGAGTAGGATTTCCCCATTCAGTTCACAGTCCCATAACCAAGGTGGGGGTAGCACATTCCATTCAAGTATTTTCCTACCATTATGGATAGTACTAGGTCAGAAAAAAAGCTTTTCAATATGGCAATAATGGGTTCCAACCATACTATAAGGCCGCGATCAGACAGGACATGTTTTTTGCAGCGAGACCTGACTTTTTTATGTTGTTTTGTATTGGCAGTAAGCATTTTGCGCGCTGCTTATACGCCCAGAGTGCCCCGTGTTTTGCTGGCCTGTTGCGTCTCGCGTTTTTGCAAGGGCGCCCTGAGCGCCTTGAATTGAAAAAAAGTTCAACTCAAAGCGGAAGTGTCCAATGTCACTCGCATTTTTTATGAAAACATAGTGCACCTTGTGTTTTACAAGCGGTAAAGTGCGTCCTGTCTGAACGCACCCTGAGAAAGGCAAAAGATTCAGTCTGCAAGCAACATTAGATATCTATAGTATAACTTTTTACTATAGGCTACTTGTTCACTTGATGTGGAAAAAGCTATATATTACATTATGTCAATCTGCACAATTGATCGCATCTGTCATTGTACCTGTTCCTTGTCTTCGCTTGTTCTGTCTTTGGCAGCCAGGTGTGCGGTCAGGCTAGTGGTCTGCTGCCCTTAAGGAGGAGCATGTGGCCGTGTGGTGCATCACCTTCCCAGTGGCCGCACTGACATTTATTCTGCCAGTGGCACAGTGGCTATTTCTGGCCCTAGTGTGTGTGTGTGTGTGTGTGTGTGTGTGGGGTGGGGGGTGGGTGGGTCACCCCAACATAACACACATGCAGCATCACACACAGCTGGACACATGCTTGCTGACTCCGAGTATGGGTGCCCAGCCGACCTAAAGCAGAGGATGCATGATCTAAGGGAGAGGAACACATCAACCCAAGCTGCTCAATTAACAGATACTGTATGCAAGGATTCATCATTGTGTAAGCTGTAAGTTGTTTAGTGTAAGTTTGCATGCAGATATATGTTGGAGATGCAGGTGTGAAAACATCTTTATATACAGATTTGGATGTATATAAACACTTTATGTTTCTAATTTCACTCTGAGTGGTTAATTGGTATTTTCAGTGTAGTTTTTGTACTCATTGTGGACTCAACTGGATTGTTAGCAGCATCCCATAACGGCCCAACGCAGATCAGTAGTGTGGAGCCTCCCTGTGAGTAGCCTCATCAGCATAGGAGTGCGGTTCCCCAACCCCTAATCCTGTTTTCCAGTCCACTTCCTGCCGGTAGGTTTCCACCGCCTCCCCAAACACACTACACCAGCTGCCTCATTGTTTCCCTGCCAAACACTCGTTTCTGAGTATAGTGTCTGTTCTGCTCATAGGAATTCATTTTGGAATAGGAGTGTTGCTATCATCTCAATGATTGCAGGGCGTTTTCATATTTGGTTGCTGTTGTTGGTCCACAGAATCGTATCCATTGAGATGACATGAGATGAGATGAAGTCGCTTTGGATAAAAGCGTCTGCTAAATGAAAATGAATAAATGAGATGAATAGCCTGCCAGTAGGAGTGAGCTGCAACCGCAGAGAGAGACTCACTGGAGCTCCAAGCTCAATTTGCAACCAGTCTGGCCTGGGGTCAAGTTTGAATGACACAGATGCCCTCTCTCCAGATATAACACACTATGTGACCTAACTGGCCTCCTCCACGCAGAGGAAAAGCCAACAATTCAGAAGCCTGAATTACAAGGAACTCTTACAACTCAGAGCTAATGTTATGCCATGTTACACCACCGTTTTGAGTTGGTATATACATTAAAGCCTGTGTGTGTGTGTGTGTGTGTTCAACAGAGTAGAAACACTGGGGTGTCTAATTTGTCTTGTTGACTTTGAATCAGGAGGAGTTTGTCAGTCAATCAATCAAGAACAGTTTATTTGTGTGTTATTCTATTACCATTTATTGTGACACTGACTGAGCACCTATTAGCTTTGGTGTGAAACTGATCAGTAGGCATTTACCCTCCAGTCTCTCTCAACGCAGCACGATCCCGTAATATAAGCCGACCGCGGCACACCGGAGAGAGACACTAGGCGAAAGACACCACGTTAAACAATAGCCACTGAGCAAGGGAAACCCAAGCTTTGGTTACCACAAAACGGACAGCAGAGCAAGGCGCCTCCAACGGGTGTCCCTGCCTGTCTGGGCTTGACCAAGGTCGAGTGGACCTGATGTTACTGCAGCCATTGATGGAAAGTAAGTGTACCATCTGGGTAGGTGATACATATTTATATATAATATATTTGATTGACGGTCTCATCCTTTTCAATTTGTAAATGTTCTCATGCATGAATTTGGGATGCCAAAATGGAATCTTTAGTGCCTATGCATTGTAGACCGATCTTTCAAGGCAATAGATCAAAAGGTGGTAGGCCTATTAGACCATATACATTTGTTTCAGAAATGCAATAATGCCCTAAGGTCTGACTGCCTATTTCTCCATGCTGTCTTTGCTGGGCTTAAAATTCATGGATCTTTGTGCTGTATATAGAGTAAGTGATCTTTACCTGTCCACGTACAATCAATGCCATAAATAATTTATCATCGGTGAGACTGTTCTTTCTTGAGTGGGAAATGTTTACAGTCCCTTCTCAAAACAGTGATTTACAGTACCTTTGACTGAAATTGTGTGCCAAGATGAAGAAGAAACAGACACAGAGCAAGAGCCACGAAGGACGGGATTTGTTCATTGTTTTTATTCCAGCACAGGTATTTTTTTTCCATCTGTAAAACGGCTGGGCAGCTAGGGAGGGAGAAGGAAACAGGAGTACAAAATGGAAAAAAAAAAAAAAAAAAAAAAAATTACAGACAAGTCTAGAGTAAATTTGTTAAATTCCTAAATTTGTGTCTCTTTTCCCTAAATCCTTATCTAGGAAAATAATCTTGTCCCTGTCCTTGTTGTCAAGACAGCAGGAAAAAAACAAGTGAGAGAGAGAAAGAAATAGAGAAAGAGAGAGAGAAGAAAAAAACAAAACAGGGAACTCTTCTTTCCCTGCTTTGTGGACACAAGGAGGCCTGGCCCAATCCCAGCAAGAGATAGAGAGGGAGGGAAGGAGAGACAGAAAGAAGAGAGAGGGGGAAAGAAAGAATAGGGTGGAGGGAGAGCAGAGGGAGAGAGGGGGAAAGAAAGAATAGGGTGGAGGGAGAGCAGAGGGAGAGAGGAACAACAGTGAGAAAGCGAGACACAGAGAGAGAAAGTTAGTGTGGCGTTCACGGACTGCTCGCAGTGCAGTTTGCTGCCTCGCCCATCTGCCAGCCTGCCTGTACCCCCACACACACACATATCCAGTGTAGTGTAAACCTCACAAAGACACAACCAGGACCACAGAACAAACTAGAAACACACACACACACACACACACACACACACACACACAAGTCAGAACCGACCCAAAGTCTGCTCTTTCACACATCCCTTTCCAGCAGGAGAAACTTATTGGTTATTCCCAGGAGTTTCTCTCCGTTGCAGCACAATCTAGCGCCACGTGATGCCGAAACAGGCCGTTTTGATGAACAGCAGGACTCTGGCGTTATTGCTGGACCGTGCCTGCGACGAGAGAGTTTCAGAGTGGTTGAGGTCCATGTGAAGAGCATCACAGTAAACTCGCCCTCCTCTGCTCACTGTGGCACATAAACACGTCCGGGTCAAAGGGCAAACAACAAGTAAGTGAGTCAACATCGAGGCTGAGGCAGGTCTGCGTAATTTCTCTTCACTGAAGTAGTCTGCATCGTCATTGTCCTGATCAATCTTTTTTTCCTTTTTTTTTTTTAAAACCCCCTCGACATTCATGATATTAAAAAAAATACAACTTCTAATTTATAACAGAGAATGCTGCAGTCACACTGAGGGGAAGTCGTCTTCGGCTTTTTTTTTGTTATGTACAAGATTTTAAACACACGTGACTTTTGAGGACAATATCTGAAGTCATTTTAAAATGAAAATAAAATCGGACCACTAAATGGTGATTTGTCAAAAAACTCTGATATAACATAGAACAACCAGTCGTTAATTTATACATATAAAAAAAGGACAAATCATAGAGGACAGACAGACAGAGACAGACAGACAATCACACACACACACACATTTTAGGCAGGTTATGCTGTCAAATTTACAGTAATGACCCCTAGAGAAAAACAAAAACAAAGCCAAATTAGGTTCTTCTTTCTGTTCGTCTTCTTCCCAAGGTCATTCAGTTTGTGTTTAAGTCTCCGTCATCATGATTGATTCTCGGTAGACAGACACTAAGCATATGGCTTAAACATTTTGCAAAAAACTTTGGAGTCTGCGTTTTGTGTGTGTCGGGGACAGGGGACGGTAGAGGATGGGAGGATTACTCGGTCCATTTTTCGTCTCTTTCACTTGTCCCAGACTCTTCTTCATACAGGCTCTGCTGTGGTGTGGTAGAGTATGGGTGTGTATGAAGGCAAAAATATAACTGAGGGCAAGTCATCATGATGGTAATGTGTGTGTGTGTGTGTGTTGTGTTTGTATGTGTGTGTGTGTGTGTGTGTGTGTGTGCTTAGGGTTGGGTTAAGGGGACGGAGTTCCACAGGCCATCAGTGAGTTCCTTCATCAGCTCTGTGGAGACCAGACCGTCTTGAGACTCGCGGTCACAGACGTATTCCAAACCAGACGTCTCGGTCTTGAAAGACCAAGACGCCCCAGAAAAACTACGACAACGACTCCTAAACCCAAACGCTGCAGAGCCAGACAACAGCCAGTGTAAAACAAAACAACGCCTACTCTGTTCACAATACTGTCAAAGCAAACAAACAAACATTCAGGAAAACAATACATCCAGAAACATTAACAACAACAAAAACTTAAAGCAGTAGACATATCCAATTAATCCAAGGGCAACGAAAAACCAAACCAAACAACAAAAAAGAAATGTCAGGACAAGCACAGATGTGGGGCTAGGTATGGGCAGCATTTGTCCTTAGTGCAATCCCAGGAAGCACCTGACTCCTGGACAGAGCGCTCCCTGATCTGACCTTTGACCCACGCCAGGGTCAGCTCCTGGGAGAGGGGGAGAGAGAGAGGTCAAAGCCGGAAGAAGAGGTTGGACTGGGAGCCTCGTCCCCCTCCAGCTGAGACCAGACGGGGGCGGACTAAAGAAGGATGTCTATGCGCAGCCCGAGGACCAGCTCTCCAGGCTGGTGCACACACACACACACACACACACACACACACACACACACACACACACACACACACACACACACACACACACACACACACACACACACACAGACGGAGCGAGGGAGGGAGAGACGGAGAGAAGAGTGGAGGTGGCAGGTTTTGAAAACTCAGGTGGAGTTGAAAGACGCCTAAGTTGTGACAACAACAACAACAACAACAACAAAAAAACCACCAGGGTGGGAGTGGAGAGCGTGAGTTCGTCCAATCCGGTTAGTCCACCCTCTGTCAGTCAACTTGAGCCTCGTTCGTGTATCTAAGATGAACTGCAGGACGTGTGTGTGCGCACACGTATGTGTCATCATGTAAACAATACATGTTTTCATGTGTGAGTAAACAAGACTATAGTTTCTATGTCTGTCCTTGTATTGATGTGTCTGTCCATCCCTCTTTTTAGTCTGAATCAGTATGTGTGTTTTGAGGAAACTGGGGGGAAACAGACATAAAACAAGTAAACAAAAATTAAAAACAATAAAACACGATTCCTGACGTCCTTTAGCAGTCCATCTTGCTTCTCAGCTAATGGGTAATACATTCATCCATCCAGGGCAGGGTCCAGCACAGATATGCAGAGGCCCATGAATGGCTGCTTGGATCTGGACACACGTCCCAGAGCCAGTTTGGACAGTCAGTCAGTCAGTCAGTTCCCAGTCGTCCTCCTCCTCTTCGGTTGTCCTCCTTTCCACGACCTCTACGTGTCCACCCCTTCCCTCAGAAGAACCAGCAGTAGGCGTGCTGCAGGAGGCTGTACCACATGTAGCCCGAGGCGAAGGCCCCCGTTTGGACGGCACACAGCCACATGGGGTCAAGGATCATGGGGCGCGACACTGCTTCCATCTGACCATGGACGGGTGGGAATGCTCCTGGAGAAAAGGGAAAGAAAAGGTCACGATAAGAGAAACCCAAAAAAAAAAAAACAAACAACAACAACAAGCAAAAAACATCATACGCTGTGAAAGTCCTGTCAATGGACAACAATGTTCTTACGAAAAATGTAGGGCTCCATAAACTTGTTTCTTCACACAAGTGTTGCGAGTATGACTTAATTTGGTAACCTGTGCCACTAACTGGATGCTACATTTAGAGAACAATACCAATTGTCAGTCAGTTGTCAATTTGAAATTCTTAATGAACCGTGCTGGTTCAAAGGCTACTTCTCACAGAAAACAAAAATGGGCTTAAAAACAGTATTAAAGCAAATGGAGCAAAGACGAAAACAAACAAAGAGTGATCAGAGCGGAGGCCTGCCAGTGTGCATCTGTGCACGCTGTCTATTTTTGCCTTTTATAGCTTTCCAAGTTAACAACAGACGGTCTTGTTTGGAAGACTAATAAGTAAGACGCTCTGCAGAAAGCCGGGCCAAAGACATCAAAGAGTATCTTTGGTCAGATATGAGGAGAGGAGAATGGAGGACAAATGTGCTTCATGAACGCATGAGAGTATAAAGAAAACACTCTCATGGATGACTGTTCATACTTCAGGAGGGTCTGTATACGAAACCACTCGGGGGATACCAATTTAAAACTAATTGGCTAGCAGTAGGTAGCCTAGCATAATTATGATCTCCATCTCTGGGCTACTTGAATTAGCATCATAATCACCACGGTCTTGCCGAGGTAACCACACAATCGACTCAACTAAGAGGGGAAAGAGGCCGAGCTTCTATTCTTTGAACGCCAAAGGTTTGACACACGTGTCCCATACTCCAAGTCCTTCACAGCCATTAGCTGGCTCTATGTGGCTAAGACAAGACAAAAACGGCTAATTACGGAAATGTCCAGCGTGTGTGATCATTTCTGTGTAATAAAAGACAGTTGGCAGATTCATAAAATGGCTGCCGAGTGCCGACGTTCATGAGCCCTGTAACAGAGCCCGTCTACGGAGAGCCTCCCCACTCTCTATTAATCCCATACAAACCGAATTTGGCTGCAGTTCACCAGAGTTCACCTAGATGTCCAAAATACATGATGTCCTATGGAGCTACATGGCTAAATTTATTGTTTTCACCTATTTAACAACTGAAACCCTCAGATTTTATTTTATTTTTCGCAAAATGGATATAGATTATCAATCAAAAGTGAAATAATCATGGAGTCATGTCCTTTCGTTTTCTTACAGGTTGGGTCGTTGTTGCCCATAACACGCTAGCATTGATGCTATGCTATGCTATGATCATGCTAATGAATGACGTCATTGACACGTTTGAAAGGCTTTTTAGAACAATTAAGTGACTTTAAAAAACATAATACTCAACCAAGTGTATTGGTCTTTGCCTCCCCTTTCGAATACAATATTCAAATTACTTCAAAAAAAAAAACTATATCCCGAGAAAAATGGATTTTGAGGGGTACAGCTCCATAGACCTCCATTCATTCTGGACTCGCCCGTGAGCGCCCCTAGATGCAGTACCACACCGGAAGAGTTCCGAGAGTGAAGGTTCTCCCCTTATTAGACATTCTCTGCCCGTAATCTTTACACTGTAGCTTGTTAAGTGTGGAACACGTGTAGTTGATGAGAAGACTCAGTCAGTAGATATTTTAAAGCTACACTCATCTCATCATACTATTCTAGTTTTTAGTCTGTTTTAGTCAGTGTTGGGAACGTTACTTTAAAAAAGTAATTAGTTATAGTTACTTACTACTTGTTCCAAAAAGTAACTGAGTTAGTAACTGAATTACTCTATGATAATAGTAACTCTATTATAAGTAACTATTTGCGTTACTGTTAAAAAAAAAAAGTTGCTATATGTCAAAGAATTTGGATTTTTTGAGCAGCCAGTTGAAATGAGTAGAATAGACAGGTGTTTGTAGGCTACATAACTTTCGATATTTATTAGATAGATAGATAGATAGATAGATAGATACTTTATTGATCCCAAAGGGGAAATTCAAGATATTGCACATCGACAGACCTACGGTTGACTTCAGCCTGTGTCATAGGTTTTTGTTGTGAGGCAGAAAGATCTAGCTTTTGCTGCTTGGAGGACTTTGCTCCGAGTCCTTCTTTGCTAGTGAATGGAGAGCTATCATCTGTGGTGGAGGTATCGGTGTTTTTGGCCACTAGCTTTAGATGCGTGTGAGAGATGCTTCATTAAATTATAGTTGCTTACAACGGATGTCGACAAAGTCTTCGCTCCTGGACATAATGTACACATTACATGCACGTTCTTGCCTTTGACTACAATGAATTTGAAGTAGTGCTTATATTTCCACCTTGAAAATGCCAACTTTTCATCGGATTGCTCCTGACCTCTGCTGTTTCGTCGAATCTCTATTTTAGCTGGTGCGTGTGTGTGTGTGTGGCGCGTGTTCTGGCAAGTGTGCTATAATGAAACATGACTCTGCCTTAGCCAATCATAATTGCTTACGTCGTTATTAACCCACCTCCTCACTAGCTGTGAGCCAGGGGTGCGTTCGGATTACACAGTTTATTCAATTAATGCATAGTAACGCACCACATTTAACGTCCAGTAACGTTAACGGCGTTGTAACGACCTGAAAAGTATTTAATTAGATTACCCAGTTACTGAAAAAATAACGTTGTTACCTAACACCGTTCTTTTAAACGGCGTTATTCCAAACACTGGTTTTAGTATGTTCCAGACACTGGAAGTGAAATGTTGTGCAAAGTGTTTTCTCAACATCAACATGTTAAAAAGACAGTCCTTGTCTAATTTTGAAAATGAACACTCGGCTAGTCTGAATATTCTCTTTATCCCTTCCACAAAGTAAAGAATAGATACATGCAAAATACAACTTAGTGTAGACTGCCAGAGGTGCACTGCATAGCGTGGGGGAGAGAGAGAGAGAGAGAGAGAGAGAGACAGAGAGGACGGCAGTGGACAGTAGGACTGACCTGTCTTGTAGAAATGGGCCAAGAGTTCCTCCTTCTCCACAAACCTCTGATACAGCCAGTCTGTCAGGGCCTCGGTTTCCATGGGAACATCCTTTATGGGATAGATCCTAAGAGAGGGGGAAAAGAGAGAAGAAAGTACTTGAGAGTGAGAGCCTAGCGCAGGGCAACCACCCCACTCAACCTCGAACCCGGGTCCCCTGGAAGCTTAACCTACAGCTTGACCGCAACGTCAAAGAGCCAGGCTCTTGGGCATGGCAGTCAGAGCGCATATTCAACTGGATGGATGGATGGATGGATGGATGCTTTATTGATCCCCAAGGGGAAATTCAGGGCTGGCTCCTGATAATAAACCAAGGTTTATACACTGATTTTGCTAAATTTCTTTTCTTCATTCTTCTATCTATTTAAAGCACGATCTGATTCTGATTCATTGGGCTACTTGGCTCTGCATTTAATACACAGGTACGGTTAATACAAGTTTTTTTTTTTTTTTTACACATTTGCATAAAACATTGTTCTGCGATTTATACACAATGCAGCTGATACACAGGAAATTACTGAATTACTGTATTGTATTAATGAGACAACCCATTATACACAATGCATTCCTGTTTAAGGGGATGACAGTCTTCACTTGATTAATGCTATTCTACATCCTGACACCACTGAGGGGCAAGTAGCTACAAAATACCATAACCTTACACCTTAAAATACTGGCTTAAGAAGATCTTTTAAAAATCAGACGCCTAGTGTCTCGCTGTGAAAACGAAAGTCCTTTTGAAGACTCAGTCCTGGTTGACCCAGTACCTGCATACCTGTGTACCTGCGACCCAATCAGCCAGTAAGGCAAGAGCGAAGTAAGATAGTGGTGAACACACACATGCAGTTAACACTCCACTCCACTCAGGATCACACTCACGAGCGTAACACAAACCTGTCTGACCTGACTTCACGGCAATAACAGTGCAATACGAGAGGTCTCCTGAGACCTGACTGTGCTTTCGAGGGATCCATGACTGGCTCTGCTGCCCGTAAATTGCAAGCCACAAGCACAGACTCACTAGAACACCAGCTGATGTAGTGATACAGGAAAAAAAAAATAAAAAAAAAAAAAAAAAAAAAAGAATTATATAATCCAGAGCTTTACTCCTATATGCTGTCTCTACTATCTGGTATTACACAGCCTTTCATTGTGCCCCATACAGTTGAAGAGTTCAGCAATGTGCAGAAATAGGGGGAGAAAAAGCAAACATTTAACTGATTGTCCAGTGTCCTTGGCTGCCCCGAGTGCAGTGACGAAGCGTCCGGTAGCTCGGGTAGTCAGGATGGGAGTGCCCATGGCCATCTGTGTTCCAGTGATCTCGGGATCTGTGGCCAGCAGGTGTCCCTAGTGAGCTGAGATATCGGTTTAACTCTCCCTCCCTGTGTGTCTACCTCTCTGCATCGCACACACACACACACACACACACACACACACACACACACACACACACACACACTCTCTCTCTCTCTCTCTCTCTTCCTCACACACAATCGCACAGTGCAGTGGCAGAATCACCTTCACGCTCACTAGAGGTGACAGCCTCCTCAGGAGCACTAGCCCATATTTCTCCACGTGTACATTGCAAAGGCAATCTCTCAAACCCCCATCCAACATTTAACACCCTCCCCCCACCCAACATCTCCCAGGCCTGGGGAAACGGGTTCTGTAGAGTATCCATGAGTCTCTATTACTCTCCAATCTGTGCATGTGTACCAGGGATCAATGTCTGTGTGTGTGTGTGTGTGTGGGACAAATTCATTTTGACCACATGTGTGTGTGTATGTGTGTGTGTGTGTGTGTGTGTGTGTACTACTGGCAGTTGAGTGTATGAGGGACCGATGGAATGACATTATAAACGTGTGTTTGTAAGTGCGTGGGTGTGTGTGGCCCTAAGCTGACGTCAAACACGAAAACCACAGATAAGGGTGTGTGTGTGAGCTGGCTTTTGTGCGGTGGCTGCATTGTGCACTGTGCCAATCTCCACACTGGTAGAGTCAGGTGGCAAATGACAGAATGAAGGGAATGACGATCTGGAGATTAGAGTTTTAGTAGGAGGTGTTTATACATGGTGTGAGATCAGGGTTATGTGCCCTGTGTGTGGGGGATGGTGTATGTGTGTGAAAGAGACCGGAGAGTGTGTGTGTGTGTGTGTGTGTCCGTTACCCCAATACTGTGACAGACTGAAGCAGACAGTGCTTTTGATTTAAGTAAGTATAAGTATATATACTCTTTTGATCCCGTGAGGGAAATTTGGTCTCTGCATTTATCCCAATACGTGAATTAGTGAAATACACTCAGCACACAGTGAACACACAGTGAGGTAAAGCACACACTAATACCGGCGCAGTGAGCTGCCTGCAACAACAGTGGCGCTCGGGGAGCAGCGAGTTAGGTGCCTTGCTCAAGGGCACTTCAGCCGTGCCTACTGGTCGGGGTTCGAACCGGCAACCCTCCGGTCCAAGTCCAAGTCCAAAGCCCTAACCAGTAGGACACGGCTGCCCCCATAGAGGTTGCGTTTGACATCATCCTTTTTTTTAGGATGGTCCATCTTGTCCATAGGATGGTCCATCTTGTGATTTGTGCTTTCTGCAATCCTGTCTAAGGTGAGATCAGTGCAGAAGACAGAGAAATGAAAGGGGGAGGAAGGAGCGGAGGAAAAGAAAGAGGGAGGAGAGAGAGAGAGAGAGAGAGAGAAAAGGTAAAGAGCGACAGGGGCCAGAGAAGTTAGATTTGCAGGCAGTTTCATTAGTCTCCATACACCAAAACTGCTCTTCTGCCCTTAGCTTAATCCACTCGTCTTCACCTCCTCTCTCTTTCCTCCTCTCTCTCTCTGACTCTCACCACACATACACACACACACACACCTGATCCAGCGATTAACGTCATCTGTAAGCCTACACCTGCCTTACCTCACGTCGAGCCCTGTCTTGCACCATTCAGGGATAAGCCCGACGACAGCTCTGATGGCGCTCTGCGCGACGGCAATTAAATGAAGATAACCTTGGAAGCCATCGGCAAATCCAATTGTCCTTTCTAACCCAATACGGCATAAGCAAAGGAACGTTTATAGTTAGCAGGTTTTTTTTTTTTTTGTTGTGTTTTTCTCATTGAAAGCCGATAGCCACGTGGGGTGGACGCTTGAGAGGTGCACATGGGGCTGTGGCTTCTGAGAGCACTTAGGCAACAACTAGGGCCCTCTAGGCTCCGGTCACTCCCCACTAAGAGGCCAGCGCAGCGTGGACGCACACGCACGCTCACTTTTCCCCCCGCAGCTGAAATATTGATGGCATCCGGCTCCAAAGCGTCTGGCGTCCGGTAGGGTGAACAAGGGCGGGCCCCTGTCCCAAGATGCTGAGCCTCGTTAGCTCGGCTTCTGGCCAGCAGGCTCGTTATCTCAACGGGGGGAAATGGGCGTGGGTGCTTGGAGACCGCGTCTGCGTTAAGCAGCACAACGCCTTGTGATGTTTATTAATCCTCAGATAACACGGAGGAAAGTCCAACGGGAATAATGTCAGTGGTGCATCAGTGCAAACCATTCTTGTGCCATGTTCTGCTGTGCTGTATCTACTTTGTCTTGGCTGTGTCATGCTAGCTCCCGTCTCCCCTGTCCCAGCGCCTGCCTACAGCTGTAGATGTTAGTATGCTAATCAGTGTGTGTGTGTGTGTGTGTGTGTGTGTGTGTCTCAGCTGGTGAGTAATGCTGTGTGTGCTGCCATTATGTGTTGGTGTGGTGCCAGGGCAAAGGCTGTCAGGTTTCTTCCTAACCCAGACTCCTGTTAACCTGAGCTACCGGGCTGCAGTCGACTCCTCTTACTATCGCTGTCAATACAGACACAGACACACATACACACACACACACACACACACATTAATGCACATATGTAATGCAAAATTACAGATATAGATCAGCACAGACACAATCACTTACCATGTCTATACTCCTCTACTCTAACAAGCGCGCGCACGTACACACACACACACACGTCTGGCCGAGTAATGAGGTGTCAGCTGTCACCTACACTGGCAGGTGTATGTGTCTGTGGGTGATCGCTTCCGTCCCTATTTGATTTCCCTCACGAGCGATCCTCTCTCTCTCTCTCTCTCTCTCTCTCTCTCTCTACAGCCACGGGCTCCCGCTGACACCCACCCCTCGGTCCCAAACAGCAGTGCCAGCACCAGCACCACAGCCACTATTTGATTGACTAAAATAAAACACACGGATCCACCCACAGCCATCCCCGAGCAACAAGAGCACAGCATGTATGCATTTAATATGGGTCATATTATGTTAGTCCATACATTTGTGTTTATGGACTTTGTGGAGGTTGCATAATACGGATATGTACTGTGTGCTTCATGCATCCTTGTGTGTCGGCTGTGAATGTGTGTGTGTGTGTGTGTGTGTGTGTGTGTGTGTCAAATCCTGTTGCGGATAGCATGTGTGTGCTTTTGAGTGTGTATTGTCTGTTTGATATGGGATGCATGCGAGTCTGCTGTGTTCAGAGTGTGTGTGTGTTGGTGTGTTACTTTGCTGTGGTCATGTCATGAGTGTGTTTTGTGTAATGTACTGTATATGCATGCAGCATGAGTGGGTTTTGTGTGTTGTGCATGTGTGTGTGTCAGCATGATGGGTGTGTGTGTGTGCATGCTGGGTTTGTGCATGTGTGTGTACATGGTGGGTATGTGCGTGTGTGCATGCTGTGTGTGTGTGTGTGTGTGTGTGTGTGTGTGTTCCTGAAGAGCCCTCTCAGTTGGCCGAGTGAGAGCGCGGAGACGGGGAGCGCCCCTCCAAACCTCCTCTTAGCCCCGTTGCCATGGAAACTAATGAAGCAGCCCCCTCATGTGGGCAAGCAAGGGCGCTGGAGCACGCACACACACACACTGCTGCAGCTCTAAACCGCTCCTAGACAAATGGAAATCAGCCCCTCCCACCGCTTACTTTAAGTATGTGAACTGAATTAACAGCCACACACACACACACACCTAACCACAAGAGTAGCCGAGTATGACTTAGGTCTTCCTCTTTCTCTGCAGGTCTGTGCTGGTGAACTCCCTCCAGGAAAAGGAAACTACTGACACTGGTAAACTCACTGACACATAACACAAATTCACACACAGATACTCTCCTAGGTAGATACTCTCTTAGTAAATGAATTACACTCTTTAACAGTGTTGTAGGCACTATATCTTAATTAGTTCATAAGTTGACTATTCAATTATAAAGATGAACACATTCTCACACGCTCACGTGGAACGGGGGCCAGAGACGACAGCCTGTGTTGAAACGCCACACAGAGACGACACACCTGAAAGTCAGGTGAGTTTCACATCATAAGACCACTCCGCCTCGTTGGCACAGACATTTATGGCGCGTTCCCGACTGACACCAAAAACCGATAAGGAACCGCAAAGCGAAGGAGTGAGTAGGGTGTAGCAGCACAGTGTAGCCAAATCGCCATGGCGATGGACTTTACTCCGGATGCACCGCAGGGACTTTATCTGTGTACACGGCCTCTCCCTATGATTCCCCTGACCGGGCAGGGCAGGAGAACCCTCTTGCGTTGGGCAAACAAACACACACCACACACACACACACACACACACACACACACACACCCCTCGGCTCTGTTTACCTGATGGCCTGGTGTGGACTTAGAACAGGGCGCGAGTGGCCAGGGAAAATGGCCGGGAACAAAATGGGAGGATAATGCGTCATTGGGTCGCAGTCCAAACTGTGGACACGGCACTGCTAGTGTAAGGCAATGAGGAAATGCTGAGCTAATCAAAGCTACTTAAAAGGAAATTGGAAAGGAAACTTCATGGCTTCAAGCTTCACGGGTGTCGGACACAAACCAAATCATGATCAAAAACTGTACATTTTTTATTTAATTTTAATTTTTATTTATTTATTTATTTAATTTTTTATTTATTTATTTTTAGATTTTTTTTTTTTTTTTTTTAACATTATGTACATTTTAAAGTCACTTACTCTCCCTTCGTGTTGACAAACACAAGACATGAGGCCTGAAACCTGGCAGGTAGATGGAGGTGCGAATAACATCAAGATTAGTGATCCATTGCAAGTGAACAGTTTGATGACTAGTCGTCGATTGTGTCAGATATCATATCACATATACAATATCTCTCTCTCGTGCGGACACACACACCCACACCCACCCACCCACCCATAACATCCCTAAGAATAATCAGCATCTGTATTTATTCACTGGTCCACTCCTTAACGGAGGAACTTTAAAGCCTTGACCTCACAGCTCCAGGTCACCCACTAGCAGAGATCAAAGGAGGACAGAGGGAAAAGGGAGAGAGAAAGGGAGAGAGAGAGGGGGAGAAAGAGAGAGGAAAAAAGAGGACAGATAAAAGGGGTGACCTTTGGTGAGAGAGGAAGGCAGCTAACAGAAAGACTGGTAGGGTGGCTGACTTTATAAAAGTTCACAATAGAAAATGTCAGTATCACTCTGCCACTCAATCACACGCACACACAACATCAAACCCCACATAACTGTTTTTCTCCCTTCTCCCTCCATACACACACATGCAGCCAAACAGACTGCAGATATCAAAACAAGAACCTAATGTACACATCCCTCTGCACGCATCTGAGATGACAGCACTGCACACCTCACCTTTATCTTCCTCTTTTCTTCACTCCATCTCTTTCTTCTCTCTTTCCATCTCTCCCCACTACCCAAATCCCTCTCCATCTCTCCCCACTACCCCTCCTCATCTCTCAGTGCTATCCCTCAATCACTCACTCCTTTTATAGCTCTACCATCTCTCTATCCTCCTCTCCTCTTCTGTACATCTCTCTCTCCCTCCATCTCTATCTCTGTAGCAGGTGCGGGTTTGGCGGTGGGCCCTGGAGTTGATGACGTGGACGAGCTGTCTGGCCAGCACCATAAATCAGCCCACTTTTCACACTGCCGCTGATGACCTGTCCGAAAGAGCAAAGAACAGCAGAACACAGAGGGGGGAAGGGGGGAAGTAAGAGAGCGAGAGCGAGTAAGAGAGCGAGAGAGCGAGAGAGAGCAAGAGAGAGAGAGAGAGAAAGAGATGCTGAGGGAGGAGGCTGAAGAAATAGCTGAAGGAGAAGGAAAGAGCTGAGAGAGCTTCCCCTCATCAGCACCACCTGCCCGCCTCACTCACCTGGCCCCACATCTGCCTCTGCTGCAGATTACACACGTTGCAATCCAACAGTCTCAACAGAGAGAGAGAGAGAGAGAGAGAGAGAGAGAGAGAGATGCTGAGGGAGGAGGGTGAAGAAATAGCTGAGAGAGAAAGAAAGAGCTGAGAGAGAGAGAGAGAGAAAGAAAGAGCTGAGAGAGAGAGAGAGAGAGAGAGAGAGAGAGAGAGAGAGAGAGAGAGAGAGAGAGAGAGAGAGAGAGAGAGAGAGAGAGAGAGAGAGAGAGAGAGAGAGAGGGAGGAAGGGAGGGGAAAGAGAGGGATTAAGAAGAAAAGCATAGAGCAGCAGGTCAGCTCAAATTCGCACATTTATCTTTGTCTCCATGGCTTCACTCAGGTATGGAGAAGCACGGCTGGCCTTAAGTTTCTCTCTCACACACACACACACAGGAAACCAAATACTATTGAAAAGCAGCCAAACACATCGTCTACATTAACCAGTAGATGGTAAAGCTAGCACACACACAGTACCTGACACATCACTACATATCAGGTAGACACACCTTAAACGCACATCTAATACATGAAGTGGAATCCTTCATCACTCAGCTAGTCACTCAAGGATGAGTAGAGCCAGGACTACAGAGGTTTAGGTGAGCGGTCAGAAACATGCACAATGACCACCTCAATTTTAATTTAACAACTTTCTCTGTCCTTATAGTTTCAACTTGACTCTCATTCTGCATTCTCAAAACTAATTTCAGATCAGTCCTATTGACAAGGGATGTGTAATGTACAAGGGGCAACAACATAAATATGCTCCAGATCAAATAAAATGTATAGAAAAGAACCAAATGCTTAATACTTGTACATCCAGTTGCATTTAACTAGTGAGCCTCCAGAGATCTACCTCCAGTCAATATTAATCTGTTCTCCTAATACCAAACTGATTTCAGATTTATTTTGTGGGGACAGAAAAATGAGGATTTTCTCAGAGGAAAAAAAAAAAAAAAAAAGATGAAATCTCTCCTCCTCTTACTCACTGTTCACACTCTATATCCTACCATGTCTCTCTCTATCTCACGCATGCATGCACACACACACACACACAGTGTGCATTCCTTTCTCTCTCAAACACACACCCACACACCCTCCTCTCCCTGTGCTCAGCAGTCTGAGTCTGAGCTTCTCTGCCCCATCAGCTGTAGCAGTGCAGGTTAATCCTGCTGTTCGCTTGTCACCTATCTGCTCATATCCTCATTATAGGTATGTGTGTGTGTGTGTGTGTGTGTGTGTAGCACTACTGTGTGGTGGCATTTGTGTGTGTGAGTGTGTCTGTTTGTTCATGCATACATGTATTATGCCTGTGCATTTTTGTGGCACAGGATCATACACACACACACACACACACTCAAACATTCAGAGCTGCTGACCTCATCAAGGATACAGCCGTGGTCCAAAGCCCATGAGAAGCTCAGCAAGGTGGGCTCAGCATGGAGCCACGATCCCCTCACTCTCCCTGGGTGTCTTAATTACTTTCCTAATGACCCTTAAGCCCTAATCTTAATTGCTTCCAGGTCAGAGGTCACCTGTCCCAGAGAGGGGGAGGAGCATATGAGCGCAGCAGCTAGAGCTCTAGCTCCTTTGTTAGGAACTGTTCTTGGATCAGCGCTAGCCAAACTTAGAGAGGGAGTTAAGTCTTTCAGAGACGAACGACCTCGTTGCAGGAAGTGTGTCATAACAAAGGGACACCAGACCCTAACAGCAGTAAGCAGGCTTGGAGAGGAGAGGGAGTTAGAAAATGTACCACGATGCTTCCTTACATTGGAATGTGCGAAGAATATACACAAATCAAAGTCAAATATCTGTGAGCCTCTTCACTCCATCAAAGAGCAAGCAAAACCGAAATGAAGGATTTGAATGACCTCTCTCCACCCTGCGTCAGGTCCTGCTCGGAGATCTCTATCAGTGTGTGAGCTCTTATCGGTATGAGTGCTTTCCTCCCATAGTGCACAGAGCATGGCTTCCTCCAGCAGAGAGCTGGAGAGTTGTGCTGACGAGCCTGTATATGGGGGGGGGTGGACAAATCAAAAGCAAATGCTTCCACATGCAACTCAGGAGGGAAGAGGGGGGAAGAAAAGCAAAAAACTATGTTGACAGATGCAAACTCTCTTACCACCCCCCCCACACACACACACACCCACCCAGCACTAGACATACAAACACAACCACAAACACAGAAGAGGGCTTGTCTTTCCATACTGCCGAGCATGACATTAGGGAAGCAGTCATCTAAGGATATAACTGGCTAATGTGCACACGCAAACAGACCTAAATCCGAATTTCTCCTTTAATTCCTTTTCCACATTCCTTACTGGCCTATGTCTATACACATAAAAGGCAAAGTGTTGAAAAAAGGAGCCAACTATGAGGAAAATAGACACAGCATCTGAGATGGAGCACTGCCAAGGTCGGCCTACCCTGCTATATACTTCTTTTATCCCATCTCTTTATATCCTGTATCCTTTCTTTTATCCCATCTCTTTATATCCTGTCTCTATCCAGAGAGAGACGGAGGACGGAGGGAGCAGCCCAACACAGAGGGGCACTCTGCGGGCCACTAGTGCCTCACGTTATTAAGAATAGGCTCCATTAGCCAGATAACAAAACTGGCAAACGTACAAACCAAACGCTTTCCTCCAAACCAGATCTCAAATGACCTAAAGTGAGGAAGGAGGTCAAACGTCATTCACACCAACTAACCACAAGGCGACACAAAGCTGAAGTGAAAGGAGGACAAAGAAGAAGTGACAAACACGAGCATTGAGGTTTTGCTTTCTACCAAATGTTACCAGCTGGCTGACACTCCTCGTCATCGCTAGCCTGTTAGCGCCGTCGCTAGCAATGGTGGTGCCATCAGCAAGGTTGCTTTCTCTTAAATATGGCGGTCATAGGAGCAGGGTGTATCCAGTGTGTGTGTGTGTGTGTGTGTGTGTGTGTGTGTGTGTGTGTGTGTGTGTGAGAGAGAATCGGTAGGTGTGTGTGCGGGAGCTTGACATAATTAGGCCGGCGAGTTTAAAAAGGAAAATCACACAATTATTATTAAGGTGAGAGCTGACGAGCGGAGACCTACATTTGAGTGCTGCAGAGGCGTTGAGAGTTCTGGCACTGCCTTGGGCACGTGACTGGGAAGGGGGGAGGGGAGAGGGGAGAGGTGGGGAGGACCGTTTCTGACTGTTTGCCTCGTTGGCAAGGCTCACAAGTTTCAGAGCACGATGCAGCCACTGTGCCATAGGCAAATGTAACAGAATGATGACGCCAGGTAACAGGCAGATGCCAGCGCATGCCAAGAGATGGGTGGTGACTCATAGGGGGTGGGGTTAGAGTATGCAAAATTTCCATGTGCGTGGACTAATACAGTAATAGACCAATCTATGGAAACAGTGGTGTGTGAGTTTGTGTGAGAGAGTCTGTGTGTGTGTGTTGTGTGTGTGTGTGTGTGTGAGAGTTGTGTGAGTGAGCGAGAGAGAGAGAGAGAGAGAGAGAGAGAGAGAGAGAGAGTGTGAGTGTGTGAGTGAGTGTGTGTGTGTGTGTGTGTGTGCATACCTGTAGTGCACATGTGTGACTGTGGGCTGCCTGTAGCCGAAGATCCACGTCTGAATGTCCATGGGTCTGGCCTTAGGGTAGCCTATAGTCACATCCACCACCCACTGCAGACCCCTGGATTTACTGCCTACTGAGAGAGAGAGACAGCGAGAGAGAGAGCGAGAGCAAGAGCGAGAGCGAGAGCGAGAGAGAGAGAGAGAGAGAGAGGGTGGGGGTGGAGTCATTAAAAAAACTGCATGAAGATAGACTTTCTATCTGTAATTCTTACATTTTCATGAGTTAAATATGTGTGTGTGTGTGTTCATGTACAAGCATACCAGATTATAGTGATAGTGTGGGCAGCCGTGGCCCACTGGTTAGCACTCTGGACTTGTAAACGGAGGGTTGCCGGTTCGAGCCCCGACCAGTGGGCCACGGCTGAAGTGTCCTTGAGCAAGGCACCTAACCCCTCACTGCTCCCCGAGCGCCGCCGTTGTTGCAGGCAGCTCACTGCGCCGGGATTAGTGTGTGCTTCCCCTCACTGTGTGCTGAGTATGTTTCACTAATTCACGGATTGGGTCCCTCCCGGATTTCCCTCAAAAAGAGTATATACTTAGATGCTTGATGGTATATTCGGAGACAGCCAAAACTGGCCTAGGGTAGCTCAAATGATATCAAAGTGAACAGCTGAACTGTTGCACTTCCACAGGGACAGAGAGAACGCGAGCGAGAGATGGCAGGCACCGTCAAAGACTGAAAACATCACCATCCACTGGCATAAACATCCGATCAGAGACGAGAAAGACGAGCGAACCATGTGTCAGTTTCTCCGGGGGGTGTCAAGATTGCCAACACACTCATAGCCAGGGCTCCAAACCGGTTCAAGGAACGAAAACCGAAAACGAACGGAATTTTACGAGGAGCGGAAACGGAAACGAAAAAAAAAAAAAAAAATGGTCTTCAACTGTTCCGGAACAGAAACGTTATTCTGAAATCCACAAAACCGGTTAATAACGTTTTTTTTTTTTTTTTTCGTTCTCTATATATTTTATAAAATTTCACAAAAGCATATCCTAAGTGTTCTACTCATTTGATTGTAGGCAAACAGCCTAATAATTTGATTTCTGCAGTTTGAAAAAAAAAAAAAAAAAGAAAACGAATAAATGGACCTTTGGTCCAAATGTGTATATTTTGTCTTGCTGTTGTAATGTAACCTATCCGTCTGCCACTTCGATCTTAGGCCAGCTCGTGAGCGTAGGCTACTGAAACTGATTTGAAATTGTTTGTAGCCTATGCATAATAGCCTATTTTGCCTGTCCATTTTGTTGTCGGTTTTAAAGTTTGAAATGTTTGCGCAATTATAGCCTATTCTATGTAGAAGAGTTAAACGGGAAATTTGAGATAGGCCTTGTCAGCAACAGACAGGTTCGTTTATAAACAGGTTTGGAATTATAGCGCAAGCCTTTGAAGATCTCCATATGGATAAAACTTAGGCTACAACCAGGTAAGGAGTTTAGCACATATCCAGAAATATTTTTAATAAGAAATTATTTATAGGCATAGGTTAGGACTACAGTAAGTCTGTAGGCTATGGGATGGATAGCCCATCTGAATGTTTTTGGATGCCGCCTATGATTTATTATTTTTGGGCATAGCTACGGTATAGGCTAAATCAAGGGGAAATAATGACTAGGCCTACGTCTATTCTAAGGTAAAGTCCACAAAAATAGACTTGATGGGCCCGCCAAACAGTGCCGGAACTTTAAGAATGAACGATATTTTGCGTTCCGAACCGGTTCAGGACCGATATGTTGGTGGTGGAACGCATGCAAGAACGAAAACGTTAAACATAGGCCTACCTGAACCGTTCGGAACGAAACGTTTGAAAAATTATTTCGTTTTCAAGCCCTGCTCATAGCACCACAGGCAGCACAGACAATGGATTGTAACAAAGACAGCTACCACTTCTCGCCCCTCCCTCCCCAGCACAGGATCCACTGGGGGAGGGAAAAGAACCAGCGCTCAGCTGGGGGTAAGAAAGCGGAGCCATGGAAACAGAGACGGACATTCTCACCATCACACAGGGGCCATCTAGGATGGGCGAGGGCTGACCATTGGTCTGGTTTCTTTGCTACATAGGGAACTGGACGAGAATCTTCACATGGAAGTCATGGACGCACTCCATCAGTTAGGTTTAGATTTAAGTGTGCACAATTTAATTTTTAAGAATGGAGAATTATTTCAAGGTACAGACAGAAGTGGTAAAGCCCAAGATGTCTACCAACCACAACACTACCTACGTAATACCCACCTAAAAAGTAAAATCCAAGTATCACTCCCAAAAAGACCGCTTCAAGTCACACCAGCTACTTAACTTCAATACCTATCAGTTGCTATACACAACACCTTGTGAAAGCCCTGGCTTGGCAACAGCGGACAAGCATAAATTACCACACTGGAGCAGCATAAATTGCATCAGTGTGGTAGTCATCTGGTTCTTAAATCAGTTTAAGTGAAACAATCACAAGGATTTATATTTACGGTGTAAACAAATCCATTGTAAACAAGCTGAGTATCTGTCCCAGCTAGAGCAGACGTTATAAAGCAGCTGCCAATGGCTTGTTTACCAGCAGTTCCGGCTGCTATGCCATGATTTTAAATCAGGCCAAAACCAAAACCAAGGTGCAGAATGAAAAACAAAATTGTGTGAAATTGCTTTAGAAAGAGCATTAAAAGATTTGAGGAGTTAGCAGTAATCGGGCCATTTCAGAAGACTTGACTCTTGCACAACAGAGCTGTGTAGTAATCTGTGAAGTCAGGGAGTGTAACTCCGTTAAAATGAGTCTGACCTCTTGATAAGCATGGCACGCCTTGGGTGGGTATTGGCCTTCTACTCTTATCCTTATTATTCACCTAAAACTCATCTCCTCACTCACCCTCAGTCCGACTCCATGAGAAGAGACTAAAAGCAAAACTGGATCACACAGTCATCAGTGAGTTATTAGAGACACACAAACAGGGAGTATCTCTACAAGTATTAGGATCTCGCCAGCAAAAAAAGTGTGCACTCAAAGTGACTAGTGACAGTTTGTAGTCTGTTTGCATCTGTGTTGTAACTAGGCCTACTCATCTCCTTCCTGTCTTTGCCGTGCTGAGAAACTTGTGTTGTGAACACGTGCACCTAACATTATATTACATTTGGCTGACGCATTTTTAGACTAGTCTTTTTAGTCGAACAGAGGTGGCAGTCCCACAAAGACATGGTACGCCGGCGCTTCAATAGTCTTCATCCAGCAGCCCAATCCCAACCCTTCACCAGACCCAGTCCCCTCCTCCCTCTCCTCCAGGGGACTGGCCTGGGCTGGTCTTGACTCAGGATTAAGAGGGGGCTCCAGCGAAGAACTGATGACTCCTATACTCCTGAACGCCTATTACACTCTTGAAACGAATGTGTTGAAAATAAAACACAACTTGTCCAGGGGCGGTTTTAAGATAAGATAAGATAAGATAAACGTTATGGTCTCTCAAAGGGGAAATTTGTCTTTGGCTGAAAGGTGCATTCACTATGAACAATACAAGAGACCAACAATCACATGCAAGCAGGACATGACCCTGATACAGGGAGAAAATAGCCCTTAAAATGTGTAAGAATGCATAAATACATTAATTGTGTAGTGGAGCCACTTAGTTTTTAAACCAAACTTTGTTGGTTGCAACGCAATTTCCCACTGCCAACCAACTAGGCTGCTAACAGGTTAGCAACTATGGTTTTGGGAAACGAACCACAGATATGGAAAACACAGTTTGTGGTGTTTCTAACACATTGTTTTTGTTATTCATATTAAGAGTGTACACAGTATGTTTTGCAAACAACAATGTTTTAACACATCTTTAAAACCAGGGACAACACAGTTTGTACTGTATATGCAATCTGGGAAAATGGGTCCACTGAACTCTGTGACTGAATCATCAGGACACACACACACACACACACACACAGCACTAAATGAGTACATACAAAGACACACACCCCTCCACACGTGTACATACATGTGTTGTGCACATATGTTCATGCATACGCACACAAACTCACCACCCACCCGTTGACTACCCACATGACCACCCAGTAGACAGAATTTGCGCACCGAGCATGCAAGTGCTGCAGAAGGGTGCAGTGCCTTTAATCTTGCAGGGGAGCACATCACTGCAGAGGACGGAGAACAGGGACAAGACTCCAAGACTGTGTGTGTGTGTGAGAGAGAGAGTATGTAATGCTATTAGTCTTTAAGGACAAGAGCACTCTCTGTCATACGCAAAACACACACACACACACACACACTCCTGCGGTAATGGCTCTATTAGTAGATGAGGTTATGGGAAGCCATAGAGGACACGCACGTTGTCCTGCAGCCGTCTGAGCACAGCGCTCTTCCAGGGCAGTCTGGGAGGGTGTTTGTGCAAAGAGTTCTCTTCTGAGGTCCTACTTTGATCTGCCTCTGTCCGTGTGTGTGTGTGTGTGTTTGTGTGTGTGTGAGAGCTCTGTGTGTGTGTGAGAGCTCTGTGTGTGTGTGTGTGTTTGTGAGCTCTGTGTGTGTGTGTGTGTTTGTGAGCTCTGTGTGTGTGTGTGTGTTTGTGAGCTCTGTGTGAGCTGTGTGTGTGTGTGTGTGTGTCACAGCCCTTCACTCCACTCGATTTCTGCAGTTCTCCTGCACACTTGTCCTGGGTTCTATGTTCTTGAGTGCTAATTGCATTTACTGAGGTGATGCTTTTGATAAAGGCAGGCCAGAGGGCACGTGATGAAAGAGGCTAGGCTACTCACTAGTGTGGTACGCAGAGGCAGGCCATCGGGAGTGCTGGAGTCGGAGGCAAAGGGTCTTCTTATGCATTATCCCTGCTTAATTCAGAAGTGTGTGTGTGTGTGTGTGTGTGTGTGTGTGTGTGTGCTGGGGATCAGTGTGGTCCCTGGTTAGAGCTGTTGTCGTAGTAGTAGTCTTCTGGTGCTGCTGTGTGAGCACTCTTGCTGACGACACAACACACACTCTGTTCAAATTACATCCCGAAAAAGGTCAGTCATTTAAAATGGATTTTGAGCCCTGGCCAAGGGATCCCAGATCTCTTTCTGTGTGTGTGTGTGTGTGTGTGTGTGTTCACACAAGTCTTGCTGCCATGCAGTCTTTTTTTCACAAGCTCAGCTGCCTCATCAAACAGACAGACAGCGCAGAGAGCAAGAGAGAAAACAAGGAGAAAGTGAGTGAGACAGCCAAGGACAGTGAGACAGAAAGAAATGATAAAAAGAAAGGAGTGAAGCGAGGTGAAAGCTGAAGCGTGAGGAAGCAAACAGAAGGGATTGAGGGAGAGAGAGAGAGAAAGAGAGAGTCACAGACGGACAGAGAGAGATAGAGCTCATTGATTGGGCTGCCGGTTGTCATCGGTGAGGCAGAAATGGCTCTGCTAAAAGGACACAATTAAGAGCTCACCAATGATGAATGGGAGGAATAAGATCAGCAGGAGAGAGGGGGGGAGGGCAGAAAGAGAGGAGGAGGAGAGAGAGAGAGAAAACTCAAGTCTTTCTTAATTGTGAAGGGAGATGTGGTGCCAGTATTTCAGGCTGCTGGTCTCCTGACAAAGCAGAAGCTTCCAGCTGGAGGAGAGGAAGAGAGAACAAGAGGCATGCTAGAGGAAGAGAAAGAGAGAGGATGGGAGGAGGAGAGGAAGAGAGAACAAGAGGCATGCTAGAGGAAGAGAAAGAGAGGATGGGAGGAGGAGAGGAAGAGAGAACAAGAGGCATGCTAGAGGAAGAGAAAGAGAGAGGATGGGAGGAGGAGAGGAAGAGAGAACAAGAGGCATGCTAGAGGAAGAGAAAAAGAGAGGATGGGAGAAGGAGGAGAGGAAGAGAGAGAGGAAGGAACAGCTGCTGGGCTCTGAAAGGGCCCTCTGTGCATTTCCTGAACTTCCAGTTGCAGTGGACACACTCCACCACACACATAACGGTGTCCAATTAGTTCTGACGAGTCTGTGTGTGTGTGTGAGTATTTTTGCATACATGTTTGTATGTGTGTATTTTGTATTTGTGCATATTGGATTATGCCCAAGCAGCAGTGTGTGTGTGTGTGTGTGTGTGTGTGTGTGTGTGTGTGTGTGTGTGTGTGGCGCGTGTGTATGTGCGTGCGTGTGTGCGTGTGTGTTCGTGCGTGCGTGCGTGCGTGTATGTGCGTGCGTGCGTGTGTGTCTCTAACTGCATGTCTGTCTGCACCCCCGCCCAGTGCCCAGTAACTGCTTACACATCATCAAAATAACTCACGACTCAGTGTCTGCGTGAATCTCAGGAGATAAGCACAGGCCGGCCTTTGGAGCCTCCTAATAACAAAGCAGCCCTCCTTAAACCCACCCCACCCCGCATTAGCACTCAGCATTCTGCAACTGCACCCTCAGGAGCTGCAGTCATGATGACTGGGCGCAGTCTACCCCAAACAGCATCAGCAGCACTACTACATACACATGCGCTGCCAACGGCTGACCCAGAAACAGTTTTTTTTTTTTTTTTTTACGACGAGGCCTGCAACATCAGCTATAGGGGTTGTTTGTTTCTTTCAACTTGCCTCAACTGTTTTGGATGTTCAGTTTTCCTTGTTGTGCTCGGAGGAGCTCCTCTTCTCTATTGCGCCACTGAGCTACGCATAGATCTGTCTCACTTCCAGTTCAGTTCAGATCCAATTGAATGTTTTTCTTGTTTAGCAATCCTGGACAGGCATCCAAAAAGGAGGCTGTCAGTATAAGGGGGAAATGTGCGTCATATCAGGGGAATGACCGCTTGGTCAGAGATGAATTGAGCCTGTATTGTACGAAAGTTTGTTTGGTGTGCTACTAGTATACTGCTCAAAAAAATTAAGGGAACACTTCAATCATACACTGGATCGGTACTCTGACACTGTTTGGTTTTGAGCAAAAGTAAAACTTTTGAGGCGAGTGTTTTATTTTGCAAGAACTGTCAGACATTCTGTGAATGTAGTTTGAGACTGGAGAAAGGGGTGGAAGGTTTCAAAAAATGTGTTATAAAACAAATTATAGAAAACTGTAAGCGTTCCCTTATACAAGTACATTGTCTAGGGATCTGGTACTTCCTGTATCAGGGGTATTGCGCTTGTCCTCCCTGACCACTCCTGAATGACCTGAGATCAGTTCTATTGCTGATTACCAGGAACTTCCTTTCTGGTGAGGAGCCGTTGCAAGAGTAGCAAGAGTGAACCAATAGCAATTACAATGCATTGACTGGGCTCTTGCTCCACATCCATCATGTCTCTCGTCAGCCTTACAGGCACAGAGCGAGGGAGGCAGAGAGTGAGACGGAGAGAGAGATTAAGAAAAGGTAGACTACATGGTAAAGACAAAGAGACAGACTGACAGGAGGGAAGAGCGGTGCATCATAATGGAGAGCTCAACCTGTGCAAGCACGGACATTACTCAGTACCCCAGCTACAGTGGACGACACCGGCCATGATAAGAGAACACACACGCACGCACGCACACACACACACTCAGAGTGAACCTGAGAGAGCTAACCACGGTCTGCTCAAAACATTTAGCCATATATGGCATTTCTAGTTTAATCCTACAGTTTGCTTCGGGGAGTTCCCATACATTAGTTTCATGCATTACAAACATCTAAATCAGTCGTTATCCTATATGAACATGTATATATACATTTCAGCTGACCCTAGAGCACTCTTACATCACCAGCACTAGAAAAGCCAGCGTGGTCAGCTACAGCACATCAATTCATACACAACAGACCCAAGAGTCTCTCCGAAGCCAGCAGAAAAGTCAAGCACTCGAGGACTTAAAAACAGCATCCATCACTGCTTGGCTGGGTTGCGCCATACTTTGGTGTTGTTTTAAACACACTGTGGCTGATTGGGTGTTTTTTTGGAATGGAGAAATTAACACACTTTCACTCCCTCTCCAGCTCTCTTTATCTCTCTTTCTTTATCTCTCTCTCTGGGAAGCCAGCCATCAGCAAACTCCCCTGCTCCATCAGCCCGACACTGCCAGGTCGTGCTTAGCCATTTTTAGAAGCTCCATTGGCTGTGAAAACAAATCTGTACAAAAACGCCATTAGAACAGATACCGCATGGATCTGCACCCTGTGTTAAAAAAACAACACCACAAACTGCAACTGCACACTCATGATGGGAGGCCATCGGGAACGTTTTTTGGTATATCCAGTTTTTAATATATTTTTTTTCGAAGTGTTTACAACTTAGTGTTAACTAATAATTGTTGCAAACTGGTACTACGAACAAAATATTAGTGCTTTCCTGGATCTACATCCTTATGCATGCTTCCTGCCAGGACTTTTACGGGCTTTTCCCAAATCACGGAAGTAACGTCGATGCAGCGGTATAGTAGCAGATAGTAGCATCCATCAGACAAGTGTTATTTAAATAAACTCCTGGTGTATTTACAAACTTTTCAATGCCTCGTTTTATGAGTAAAGAACATAGTTGTACTACTGTAGAAGTTTGTACCATTCAGGGCATTATTAGTGGGGTAATTTACGAGATAAAAGTTGGTACCATTACGACTGCAGAAACTCATTAGTTTCTGACAGCGCTACTCGACCAGGGTTCGACCAAGAGAAAACAGGTTCTGGGAGGGTGTCATGGTGCAAAGGACCCTAGGGTGAAATTACCCTGAACCATCGCTTTAAACAGACACCGACTAGTGCTTACTGGCCCGTTAGAGAAGAGCTTGGACCAAATTTATAGAGCTAGGGCTAGTATGCTGCTGATGACAAACTGCCCTTTACGCATCGTGACTCGGTCCAAGGTTGGCAGTGCCCGCTGAAATCGGAACTCTGGAACTGTGATGGGAGTGAATTCACTCCTCTGGCTCCCTGAAAATGGGGAAGTGGGTTGCCTCGGTGGGGGCGCGGTGGGGGGCTTGGCAGATGGCTGAGGTGGCCGTCTACTTCCAAAGGAGATGTGGATTAGAGTGGAGATTTATGGTCAGAAAAGAGGAAGGAGATAGAGGGAAGGAAAGAGAGAGAGAGAGAGAGAGAGAAAAAGAAGAGATTAATGGGGGGGATAAAAAAAAAAAAAAAAAACGGGAGAGAGAGAAGGAGAGGAGGATGGAGAAAGAGAGAGGAGGATGGAGAAAGAGGGAGAAGGCCTTGAGAGGCAGAGGCAGAGTGACTGGGCAGGAGATCTAATGGAGCGGAAGGGCTGTGGGAGGTTCAGTGAAGGGACAGGGACAGAAGTCTTTGTGTGTGTGTGTGTGTGTGTGTGTGTGTGTGTGTGTGTACGCATGACAGACTGCCTGTGAGGGTATTTAGCATGTCTGAATATTTAAACTGTCGCTTGAATATGGAACGCTGAGTACGTGTGGTTACGGGCTCACCCATCAGCCTCCAGACTGCTAATTTCCTGCTGATGCCCAAGGAGGGCATGTAAACACAACATGCATATGTATTTGTATTTGTGTGTGTGTGTGTGTGCCATGCATTCATGCCCATCTGCTATTTCCACACGCGATGCTCATCATGTATACCTGTCGGTCCGGTGGTGGCGGAGGCGTCTCCGGCTCCCAGGGTGCCGTTCTCCTGCTGCGGGCCCAGCGTCTTGAGGATGACCTGCGTGGCGCCCAGGCGCGGCAGGGTGACGTGCGTCAGGTGCGGCAGCTCGTTCTTCTTGGCGAAGGCCTGGCTGGTCTCCCGCCGCTTGCGCAGGAAGCCGCCCTCGGGGAAGAGCACGATCCACTTCCGCTCGCGGCTGTAGTAGAACCTGTCCAGGTGGTCCTTCAGGTACACCAGCTGCTTGTCCCGGTGCGCTTTGCCCTGGCGGGGAAACCGGACATAGGAAGTCAGTGCTGTTAAATGACAGGAAGTGATGCGAGCAGGAGGAGGAAGTGGGAGAGGTCACTCCTCCGCATGCAGCACGTCTAACAATTCAGAAATGGAAGATTGGGTGGGGGAAATAGATCTGACTGCATTTATAGCATAACATCCGAGGTAGGTCAACTTCAAATCCCACACAGTTGCCTGAAGCAGTTAATTCTGTTGGAGTCTTTGATTTGCAGCTCAAAGATAGCCCACAAACAGGGCACAATAGGAGGGTGGTTTGAACCCAGCAGAGGAGTAGCTCATCAAAGCTCAGGCGAGAGGCTCTATCTGAGACTGTGATGCCAATTAGGTGACTACTGGGACTAACGTTTAGTGCCGGTCATCAGAGGGAACCCTACGAGCAAAACCGCTCAAGCCCATCACCGCTTAGACAAACAATTAGAGTTGGCTGCACAGGAGAGGGTGGGTTGGTGGCACGAGGGCGGCTCAGCGGCAAACAACTGAAACAACTGTAGCAGAGTGCAGGGCGAGGTGCTTCAGTGGCATCTCAGCTAATATCCAGTGTCCATCCCGGCCACCTGGCAGATAGATAGGTAATAATATGTATAGTATACTTTTTTGATCCTGTGAGGGAAATATGGTCTCTGCATTTATCCCAATCCGTGAATTAGTGAAACACACTCAGCACACAGTGTACACACAGTGAGGTGAAGCACACACTAATCCCGACGCAGTGAGCTGCCTGCAACAACAGCGGCGATCGGGGAGCAATGAGGGGTTAGGTGCCTTGCTCAAGGGCACTTCAGCCGTTCCTACTGGTCGGGGTTCGAACCGGCAACCCTCCGGTTACAAGTCCGAAGCGCTAACAACTAGGCCACGGCTGCCCCGGTGCAGCGCTAACATCACCGACTGACAATTGGTCGACCCCAGGTATAATTCTGATTATTGGTCCCAGGTTCAGGGTCAGTAATTCAAGGGCTAGGGACCATTTATTTTTTATTTTTACCTTTTTATTTTTTTTTGCTTTTCTTTGTCATAATAGCAAATCCCATGTGGGCTTTGTATTTCTCTCCAAGAGCTCAGGAGCGAAGAGATGAGAGTCTAATTGTATAGCATGACTCTTTCGATGCTAATGAGGTGAGTAGAGAGCGACTTTATCTGGTTACTGACGGTTCACTGGATAATTTTATCTTGACAAGCAACCCTTTAATGGATGACTACTGGAATGAGCTAATGGATAATGGCAGAATGTTTTTTCAGTTTTTCAATTTTTCAGTGGCCCCTTTAAGACGTGTCAGTGGGGCTGATGTGAGCGAGAGAGTGGGAAAGATGAGAGAGAGTGAGAGGTTTCAGGCAGAGCTCAGGTTAAAAAGGCTCTCTGGTTGAGGGATTGAGAAAAGTTCTGCACAGCAGTACTGAAGAGGTATGGTGTATGTGTGTGTGTGTGTGTGTGTGTGTGTGTGTGTGTGTGTGTAAAAGAGACAGATACAGAGTCCTTTAAAACAAAAGCAGGGGTTCCCACAGCAGGAACTCGGCACACTACCGAGGTAATGGGGACATGTACAGGACCCCCCCCCGGTATTCAGCCCTTTCAGCTGCTGCGTCTCCACTGCTTAGAGGACTTAAAGATGCAGCCATAATCACAATGATTAGATGAACTAAAGTACGATAGCAGCTGCAGAAAATACCATCACCACAATGACAGACCACACTGGTGTTAAATGCTTTATTAGCATTTACTAACGTGTTCAGTTACAGTAATCTAAACATTCCTACTTCCTAAATTTTTCACCTCGGATAGCCCATCAATAGATTATGCGCAAATACCTTCAAATGGAGTGAACTGAAGTCAATAGACACCACAGGCTACCTAAGGCACTCAGCAAATAGGTGCCGTCACATGCCATTGCTGACATTTTTAACTGGCAAGTTGCCTACCCCTGAGCTCATTTCACCCTTGTAAAAATTCCTGAAAGTGGTCATACAGGGGTGGTCCCTACAGTGGAAACGACCCTAAAGAATCTACTTTGGGTCATTGTGCTATTGTACACAAGTTTTGCATCTTCATGTAAATGCAATGGACACAGATGTAAGTGCATGCTACTGTGCGTCCATCTGTGGAATTGAAAGATTCCTGGAGTCAGGGAACAGAGGTGTGTGTGTGTGTGTGTGTGTGTGTGTGTGTGTGGGGGAGGTGTTGAGGAATGCGCACAAATATGTGAGAACAGCTAAAGTCCAGCAGCCCATCATCAGCTGAGCAGTGATCTCCACCTACACAGACACAAATTACTGACCAGAAGTCACCTCAGGCTAGCCGTCATAACGTTAGCTGGCTGGCTAACACTGGTGCATTTACAGAATTGATTAATGTATGTTGTCTAAATACATAAAAAATGAAAACTCTGACTCAAGTGACTTCCAAAGGTCCATCAACTCAGCTGCATCTATAATACAGAGGGGGACACGCCAAGGTAGCACTGTTATAGCATAAAGACTAATGCCTTCACCAAAACAGAACTTCTCCCATTAATGACGCCAAGACGCCGTTTTGACTGCAGTGTTATATTAAAGGCTTGCGGTCCAAATGCACTAAAATGAACCTAGTGGCTCCTGGCTGACATGTCTTAATCCAAACAGCCTATACCTCAGCCAACACTTTTAGACTATCCTGGCCAAGAATCACCAACCAATGGAAGAAGGACACAGTCACCCTCTGAAATATGAGCATCTGTCTTGTTGCGGTCACAGGGATAATACTGCCACAGTTCATTTCTCCTCCACCACTAAAGTGCGATGCCAATCCTTTGCTGGAGCTGGGTCAGCATACACAACAAAAGATACATGAATATCTGGACTGTGTTGCGGTCTGCCACTCCAGATGAAAGTGCCAGGTAATATTTTAGTGTCACACACTGTTTTGTCCTTCCAATGCTAAAAGGACCCGTATGGGGTGAGATAACCTTTATTGCACAACGGCACTGGCTAGTCTAGCCACTTTAGAGAGGGAGGATGATTTGGTGGGTGGTAATGAGTGTTGGGCCTGATTGCTCTGCATCTGTGGTGCTTTACCTGTCTGATAAAGAAATCACCGTGGATCAAGGACACCAGGCCGAAGTTTGTGTATTTGAACACGTGGTCCATCAGCCACATCATCTTCCGCACCACCTGAAATTGAGGACAACAGACAGCACAGTTTTATCAGCGCTCAGTTAGAGGGGACAACAGACACAGTCTCATCAGTACTCAGTTAGAGGGGACAACAGATACACATAATCAGCACTCAGTCGGAGAGGACGACAGACACACAGTCTCATCAGTACTCAGTTAGAGGGGACAACAGACACACATAATCAGCAATCAGTCAGAGGGGACAACAGACACAGTCTCATCAGCGCGCAGTTAGAGGGGACAACAGTCACACATAATCAGCACTCAGTCGGAGGACAACAGACACACAGTCTCATCCGTGCTCAATCAGAGGGGACAACAGACACACTGTCTCATTAGTCCTCAGTCAGAGGGGACAACAGACACACTGTGTCATCAGTGCTTATCTTGTGTCATCACGACTTTGCATACACCTGCTGCCAGCACTGTCTAACACAAATGCAAACACAGCCTGGAGGAAAACAAACAAACACACAAGACAAAGTATCTTTGTGAGTGGTCATCATATCTGCTCTGACACTGGCTGTACTAAAGGTGGAGGGTTTTGGACAAATGTCAGCTTTGCCCTGTTTTTTCCCCCTCCTGGGAGGGCAGCCTGCTCTGGGGCAAAGGAGCCGGGGCTGCAGCTGCTCATGCTGATCGTGTCACTCCCTCCCTTGGCACGGGCGACATTAGCGCCTTCACTTCTCCTGTCAGCTACTGAGGACTGGCACATCAACGTCCCAACACACGCCCAAACACACACACACACACAGAGACTTTGAAACACACCCAAAACACAACACACACAGACCCTCTTGACATGATCTATGGCCCTGGGCTTGCAGGGAACCAGACAGATAGCTTTACCCAGCCAAGGTCTGTCCTCTCTGGGGGGAAGGACTGCCCAGGCCCCAGGTCTTTTCCGCCATAGCCGCTGATTGGCAGAGTAGCCCTTCATGGTGATAAACTGCACGACAACCCAGTCCTGTGACAACTACTCGCCTCCGTTTAGAACACAAGACAGACTGGACACGGTCGACCACTGCACGCTTGCATTATTAGTACCGTTACTCCTAAAATGGTTTCAGTGTTGAAACGAGTTTGTTGTACGTGACTGCTCAACAGGCCATGAGCTTTTTGATTGCTACTGTAACCCACACATCACATGCTGACTTCATCAGGGTGTGTACAATAGAGACAATGAGAGATGAGGGTGTGTGTGTGTGTGTGTGAGTAACTTAATCCTTTAGAGGATAACTGCGAAGCACATGGATCAAAGAGACCCTTGCTCTGGGCTGGAGTCTGTTGTGCATGAGTTGCACACCAGATTGTAATTGTGTTAAGTAAAGGCATCGATTGGGCCTTGAAGCCCTGCCAAGCGTGGGCACCTGACACCCATGGCCCAGGCCTTCTGGAGTCTGGGTGCTTGCCACAGGCGGACGGATTTAAGCATCACTGCAGGTCAAACGCTGGGGATAAGGCAGGATCGTCTGAGGAAAAGGGATTGGTCATACCTTTTCGGCCGGCAACGTACTTTCTGTGGAATGTGTCAAAATCTGCTTTAAAATCAGACTTGAGAGTTTTGGCTTCTGTACGCAAGTGCAATATTAAGATAAAGCTTAATAGGCTTCTATAAAGCACTTCGAAAGGCTTACCAAAAACATTGGCGGCGGCGGCCACATTTAGGGGTGAATATTACAAAGCCATTTACAAATTTTTGATTTATGACGCAATTTCCTCAAATTTCACTCACAAAATGGTTTTGACCTTCAAATGTAACTCAAGCAGTCTAACCATATAAACCATATAAAAGATGACTTTAATCAACAGAGCATCTTTCATACATCACATTTCAATTAGTGTTGCTCACAAAAGCTGAGGACAGTACTTAGTGCTAACCAACTTTCCTTAAAGCCCCAAGCCTGTGCAAGTTAACAGCCCTTTTGTATGGGTGGGTGCTGGAAGGCATTGCATCCAACCCGACAAAATGAACTCAATTCATTTCCCTGACAATGGAGGGTCAAGAACCAATTGGGAGGGGTATGGGAGGCAGTGATTTATATTTATAGACCAACAACAATGGAGACGGCCAGCCTCCAATTGGGCAAATGATTGTGGGGGTAGTATGTAGGCTAAGCACAGAAGACCCAGCGACACACGCACTGCCTGACCAGACCTGACCTTGGTGTGTGTGTGTGTGTGTATGTGTGAGACAAGAGAGCCACAAAGTTAAGAAGGGCTCAGAGATGCAAAGCAAAGAGCAAACTGTAATGAAAAGCCAACTTTGGCCTCATGGGTCAACAGACTTCAAGAGTTGATAGGAACTAATTTGGGATTCAAAACGGAAGCACTAAAACTGATGCGGACTGTGCTTGAATAATACTGAAACTTCTACGTTACTCTTACACAATTGATTCTTAAGACGGAACACATCAACACCTCTGTGTGCAGAGTCCTGTTCAGTTAATATCGCTGGACAACGCAGAAATCGGAGACACTATTTATTTACAAGGCTAATGAGGCAGCTGGAGGCAATTTTGTTTTATTTTCAGGGCGGCTATTCCTGCAGTGGCCATGAAGGTCTAAATGCTTAAGTGTTATTAAAAAAAGTACCACATTCAACTGCTTTTACCCTAGATGGCAGCAAAAAATTGTAACAGTGCAAGTGGCCCTTAAATGACCTGAGTGAGAGCCCTAGTAGGAATGAACTGAAGAGCATAGAGTAACGTTGTGGGAGATTTCCTCCTCTCATAAATGGTTGACATGTGCTGTGGGGTTAACAGCCTCGTCTGACAACCAGGGTTGTCAGATGAGGAGCAAAACGAGGAACTGCCCCGATAGCTTATCTTGGGCAAACACATTCCTGCTTAAGTCAATGCTCATTAACTTAGTCTGGGTTGGGACGACTCTTTGTACACAAAAGGGAGGGAACAGCACACACACACACACACACACACACACACACACACACACACATCAAATACAGTACAAACAAACAGAAAATGATCTTAAAAACACATACACGGAGGTCGGAGGCACATTAATACAGTTGAAGCAAACAAAAATTGAGACACAGACACGCACACAAAGAGTAACAAAAATCGTCTTAAACATACATGCAAATCTTAAACACACACACACAAACACACACCTCACCCCAACCCTGATAAGGAAACTCGACCCAGGAAATGAGATCTTTAAGACCACAAAAGGAAAACAGCATATCCTTTTATTTCCCCATCTGTTTCATCACCAGAGGAGACTTTCAAACCTTTCAAAGTAAGAGTCCTCCTGCCTGGCCCTTTGTGTCAACAACTTGCACTTGCATGTGAGCGCCGTGACCCAAGCGGCACACAGATAGGCTATGCCGTCACGACCGCCTGTCCACCTACCATGCCCTTGTCCTGCAGGCACATCATGAGGGTGCAGACATCTCCTGTGGCCTGGTGGTTGACGATGACCATGGCCTCTTCCTCCGAGATGGGCTTCACGTCGTCCCCCCATTCCGTCACTAAAAGTGCAAACAGACCACATCACACCCACATTAGTAACGTTCCCATTCACAACAGACAGACTTGACAGAATGCTTTGCTTCACTGTACTGAACATGAAGGTTGCATAGAGGTTGCACAGAACGGTCAATGTACTATAGAGCTGATGGAAACCTACTGATATGTCCCCCTGCCCAAATGTAATCAACCATAGCAATGATTTATCATGGTTATCGGAATTCCCTGTTGAGGCAATAGAACATGAGAAAATGCAGTATGGTCAGTCTCATCAAATAATTACAGTGATAGTGTTGGCTGCCCCTTAGATTGCCTGAGTGAAACCAAACAACGAGGCCATTGTTCTTGCTCAGACACAGGTTTACAATAAATAACAAATAACCTGGGGGGTATTCCAAGTATGTGGTTTAGTGACAAACCTGGGTAAGTGGACTCCTAGTAGGTGGTAAACCTCCTAATAGAAGAGCTGTATGACTTCATTCTTCTATCAAAACAATGTCATAGGGCTCTTGTTGTAGGAGGTTTACCACTTACTCTGAGTTAACTTACCCAGGTGTATCACTAAAACACGTACTTGGAATACCCACCTGGTGACCGTGGATGAACAAAACGTTTGGAGAGAGAAAAAAATCCGTAATATCTGAATTGCACCAGCTTTGGATTTTTTTCAGAGGAGAGGAACCATGAGGCTACTACTGTTATATTGCCACTGTACTTACCAAAAGGAAATGAAAGTCCTCATGGTGACATCTCTAACAATGACAAAGGTCTACTTCCTAGCACTATGCCTCGAAAACAATTGTATCTCAAACAACTTTAACCAAACACTGCCAGGCTTAAACAAAGAACAACCTCTTTGGAAATATTACTGGGGATACAAAACACTCCATCAACTCAAACTTCATATAGGCTGCTATGTGTTCACTCAGTTAGTCACAGTTTCATTCATTTGTGACAAAACTGACAAATCCGTTACTTACTGCCATAAATGCTCATCTGTTTTGATTACTCTGACCGGAGGAAGAAATGCCTTGAGTTGACGGACACATCATTAAACACAATTAAAAAGAAGACCTCAGCTGAGGCTTGGCGATCTGCTGCCTGATTTATATTGGCACCCACTATTTATGGAAGAGCCAACTACAGACTGGAGTCATTACCCACCAGGCCCCAAGCCACTTATTGACAGCCAACACAATAGTGACAACAAAAGGAGGGGGGAGGGGGCAAGTCTTCCTCTACCTAGAGACTGAAAACAATAACACTTGGCAAACACTTGTGTGCTGAAGAGACTTACATTTTAGAGAAAAGAAAAGGCAATAATTATTGGGAACAAATACTGAAAGGCAATGAAAACTGGTGCCGAGAGAGAGAGAGAGAGAGAGAGGGTTCCAAACATAAGTCTTGACTGGATTCCAAATACAAACTATTTCTCTGTTGTGCAGCCATGTCGGAAGCCAGGAAATACCTTAATCCATTGTAAACTTGAGGATTGGTCTAAATTGATCCAATGGCATTCTCCTCAGAATTTTAGAATTCAGGGTCAGAATTTCTAACAGAGAAACCTGATTCAATGTCATCATCAGCTTCCTGGGCCTAGTTCGTATCGCCTTCTCAGTTCCTCGAATTCACAAGGGCAAATGAACAAAAAGCATGTGTGCCAATCTGTGGTTTAGCTCCTGGGCTGTTGCTAGGAGATTGGACATCTGATCTGTTTCCGTGCCTGGCTTGAAGAAACTCTGTTTATTGACTGTTCTGTTTGCTGGTGGTCACAATATGATAAATACAGACGGAAAACACACACTTAACGCCCAAGCTCACAGCAGCTCTAAAGTTACATTTGTGACTGACACAGCTCTGTTAGACAATATATGTAGCCATGAGCTAGCTGCTAGCAGATCTTCGGCGAAGGAGCTGAACAAATCCACCATCAACCCACTGAGGAGCTTGTAACTACACTTTAATCTTTTTTCAAAAGGCCTAGTTCAAAATACTCACACAAATGATCCGAGTTGTAACCAATAAGCTATAAACTAATCATTTGATCACCAACACTGACTCAGACAAGAATAGGTACTACCCAAATGAAAAACAAAAAACAAAATGAACACACAAAACCATCTGCTACGTACATACACAATGGACAGAGAACAACTCGGCAGACAGCAACATCAGCACACAAGCCATACTGCTTTTAGAGCTAATCTGCCGCAACCCGTGCTGTTTTAGAGCTAATCTGCCGCAACCCGTGCTGTTTTAGAGCTAATCTGCCGCAAGGAGAGCAATTGTTTGCTGCACTGACTGGGGTCAAAGCAGCTCCAGTTATACTCAATAAGATCTCTAACAGGAAAAGAAACCAGAGAAATAGAGATAAAGGGTGGAGAGGGGAAAAAAAATCCGCTGTGCATTTGGGATTTTTTTTTTTTTTGTAAGGCAAACCTATGACTGCTCTGGTCCTCACAGAGGCGGGGGTTGGGGGTAAAACCAGACACGGACTTTAAGGAATAAGAGTCTTTAAGAGTCATAGCATTATAAAGGGCATGATGGGGGGGGGGGGGCATTATTGTCATGCGAGTTAGGCTAAGGATTTACTGCCAGCTTGCTTCTCTCTCAGTGAATCGCACTGTGACTGAGAACAGAGGCCTGAGCAGCAAGGACATCACCGTCCTGTTGCCTTGCTGAGACACGCTGAGACTGCAAATGTATTTTCAACAGCACAAACAGAACTGTGCCATGCAAAAAAAAAGCAGACAGCTATTCCTGCTAGTATTCAAATATACATATGCAAGCAGACTTGTATGGAATTGTTCGGGTCGCAAAGACTTGCCAGAGAGGTTAAATGAATATAAATAAGTTCCCATTTAACACCAGGGATGTAGCTTTCCAGTTCCACAGACAACAAAGTAGGCCTCTCTGTTACTGCTTCAAAATGATGAAACAGAGAAAAAGCCCAATCATGGAGCGTTCACATGGACACTCCCACTGGGAAGAAAATGGCAACAATGAATAAAAAGGCTAAGCATAATTTATACCCAACTGCAAGTGCAGTACTTCAAGCCAGAATCCCCCTAACAATACAGTCCTACAGAAGAAAGCAGAGCTATGGCTTGAGGTGTCTGTGGCGTTTCCTGGAGCCCAATTCTTTCTCGGTGACTCCTCACCTTACTGAAGGCGACACTGCTGGCCCTGTGCCTTCCATTCCTCCATCACTTACTCACTCTCTCCTTCCTTCCCTCCCTCCCTCCCTCCATTCTTCATTCTCTTTCTTGTTTGCTCGTGTTCCCTCTTCTCTTCCCTCCTACTCTGGTGACTAGCGATCTGGCAGGACACCTGGCCTGCTTACCAGCATGCTAACGAGAGCGCTGCCATTCAGCCACCATTCCCCCCATTTGCTTCCCACAACTGCTGAGGAAATCAAGTAAGCATGTTGAGATGCCACAAACAAAGAAGACCTTTCCATCATCCCCTGAACTCTGCCCCTGAATAAAAGGACCATTTTGCCAATTCTCGATAAAAAATCATCATGGACATGATGATGAAGAGGACATGAATCATCAAGATTCATCATGTCCTCTTGACATAAAGCGTAGTCTCTATGGGCTGCATGAGGTCATATAACTGTTCTGATGAGCTAGAAATAACGGTAAAAGCGCCACAGTCTGAAGTTGACGACAGCTGGATTGAGCGAGTGCTGCTACAAACTACCAAATGGCTCATGGAAAAATGAAAACATTCAGTGACATTTTTGAATTCACATCAAGCGTTTGTTTTTCGCCAAATTGTTCCGAACCAGAAGTAGCCGCAATATTCTCCATAGACATTTAATTTAAGTCCTCATATATACAAACCTATTATGCAATAGAGATGTATTCTCTAGATTGTTTTGTGAGTAGGAAGTTTGCGGGTTGGATATCTTGTTTCTGCCAACTCCTGCAATCGACTTGGTCAAACCCTAAAATCTCTGCGTCTCAGTGAATGACAGGGCGGCTCCCCACTGCAACAGAATAACTCCTAGCAGAAGGCCTGCATCTCACTGCACTATTATTACGCCACACTTCCTCCAGATTACATCAGAGGAATGGGGGCACAGTCACGCAATAACAAACAGTTCATTCTGGGTGAGAGAGGACAACAAACTCGCTTCGTATCAATGTTCGAATGTCATGTTGGCTAATGTAACCTAGTCAGGATGACCCATCAACTAAGGCAAGGACAGTTGACTGTCAACAAATAACAGGGAAATACATAAAAACCACCGTCTAAGCAAACAAGAGTAAGCCACATGCCAAAACAATACTTACCGACATTAACCATTAACTACCCTGTACACATGGGAAAATGTGCATTAAAGAGTTTGACTAATAATCAATAAAATGGCTTCCACTGTAGTGAAACAAGGCATGGAGTGGTCACCTGGCAAACAGGGGCATAATCTCCATGTCATCTCTCCCACTGATGGGGAAACAAAAACACAGTAGTGACAATACTGCTGACATGGAGCTGTGCTGCTTTAACCCCTGCAATCTTATTAGGTCTTCCAGAGAGTGCGTGCCTCCCAAGGACCTCTTAGAATCATTCTTCCCGGTAGCCCATTGGTGGACTCTAATCCAGGAACCCTCCCTTCACGGCTCATGGCACCTGTCTGGCCTGGGAGTGTGACGGCAAGGCTCGGGTCAGCGGCCTGCAGCTGTGTCTGATCCGCGCGAGTGCCCACACGCACACACACACACACACACACACACACACACACACACACACACACACACACACACACACACACACACACACACACACACACACACACACAACACACAGACACACACATGACCCAACACACAGTTTTGCCTCCGACCGGAAACATGGCACTGAATAGCTCCTTCCCAGCCAGCTTAAAGAGGGGACGGGACAGGCAAAGCTTGTGCTTCTTGTGCTTGCTCATTTGTTTGTTTGTTTGTTTGTGAGTGTGTTTGTATTTGTGTGTGTGTGTGTGTGTGTTACTACTGTGTGTTGGCAAGCGAATGTGAAGGTCTTAGCCAAGTCACAGGGCACTGAGGCCATTAATGAACTAGATAACTAAGATGCTCATTTCATAACTCAACCTCTCCAAGACAGTTTACAGTTAACACTTCCCAACACACACACACACACAAAGCCAGCTTGAGGTAAAAACCTTCTGCGTCACGTGGTAATGCTGCAGGAAGATGAACCCCCTATTCCATGACACAGGCCAGGCTCTGCTAGGCTGGATGCTAGCCACAAGCTGTGACCGTGCCGACCAAACGGATGGGGATGGGCATGGGCATGGGCAGACAGCTCTGATTTAAGAAGGGCAGCCTACAAGAGTAGTGTGTACACACACACACACTAAAATTAAATTGGTTCATCAGGCCACTAAGTGTTGGGTTGAGAGAGGAGAGTAAATAAGAGAAATAAGCTGATAAACCAGCATGCAACTAGAGTAGGAAGCAAACGAGACAAGGATTAACAAACAGAGCTGGTAACGAGGTAGGAGTGAGCGAACGGGAGGGAGAAATGAACTGAATGGGGAACAAGGCGAGGTGTGCAATGAGAGGAGTGACAACGAGAGACAAGAAGATTAACAAGAGGTGTTGGAAACCTGAGGAAAGAGGGTAAACGTGAGAGAAAGCCAGGAGGAGTGGAAAGAGTGGGTTGCGTGACCATGGGGTATGCTAAGTCGGAGCAACAGAGTATTGCTTTCATGTAGTAGACCTTAATTATACATGCTAAAAGACAATTAACTCTATAGTTAATCAAACAATCTGCTATATTCTTATTTTAAAGGCCTACTTTTAGGCCTTTAAAACTACATACGCCTATAAGCATTTATATGCAATTTATTCTTTCAGTAAGGTATGGCTACCTGTGTGCGTGTGGTAAAGGCAAGGCATGGGCGCTACAGGTAAGTCGTATGTGCAGCCTCTGGTGAACAAAGAACGGCGAGCATTGCCTTTGAGAATCCCTATCCGGTATCCTGGAGACAGTGATTCACCCATGAGCACATACACCCTCTTCCGCACCAAGTCTGGGAGCTTGCATTCCCAGAATGCAACTCCCCTGACAACCGACGCTCTAGATTTGCCAGAACCTTCTGACTAGATGTCATAGAGAAAAAGAGAATAAAGAAGAATTAAAAAAGAACTTGTTTCTCAGAGTAGAATGAAGTGAGTACAAGAGGAAGCAAGGACAGGATACCCCTGAGATGACCTCACTCACTCAGTCACTCACTGCTCAGCAACAGTGGGCAGTTCCTCAAAAGGGTGCACTATTCACCATGGTGATAGTAACTCGGACGTATGACTCAGTGCAAACATCTGGTCCATCACCTAGACTGTGTGGCAACACATCACATAACCCTGCGTCAGTTACTGACAGCTGACCAGAGCGACATTTAAGTCTACAGTCGAGTTTCCATTACAGGTATTGGCCCACTACCCAGGTAAAAGGGACAAATAAAGGAATGCCTCGTTATTCAGTCCTTTCAGCTACAGGACCTACCCACATGCATATGCTACTCTGACTAAAGATGCTCAAGGCTATTACCCTAAATGTTGCATTTCATGTGCAAATGACTAATACTCTATTTACATACACTACAGAATGTGTGCATCAACTTTGGAACCACATATAACAAATCATCACAGCCAAACACAGCTTGTCTGAGTTAATGGACTTAGGCCACTTCCCCTGTTAAACATCAAATTTGGCCACTACTGAAAGTCTTTAAACCAGAACAATTCACAGCGGCGGCACATTTGCCTTCCGGCTATGACCCCCTGACCTTGGTATGGAGCCAAGCATGGAGGTGATGTATTTAACATGTTAACCCTTTTTGAGTCAAGGAGCACAAACAAAGACTCCATGTGAGTGAAGTCATCAGACAGGGTGACTAAGGACCGCATTCAGGTTGAACCTTTACAACTGTCTGGGAAGGCATTTGTACGACATGTTAGATATCTTCATCAGTTAAAACACTTAGCAGCACCTTTTTGATGCTGAGCAGAGGCTTACCTACCAATAGTGATAAGTGGGCAAATCAATAAAAGTGATCTACATGAAAAATATATTGATGACTGAAATAAAAAATAAAATAATGGAATGGATGACAACAGCTGGGTCTGATTCTAGAACACAAGTAAAGTATCTTTCATTGCTAAGCAGAAAGCTCAGGGAGAACTGGAGAGCAGTAATTTGCAAACCATCATGCAGAGTCCAAGACCACAGCGGTCACCACACACCAAAAGTTTGCATTACTGCCATATATGCAAAGATGTGCAGGGCATATCTATGTTGTGTCATTTATGGTGACTTTTTGGAGCCTCTTCGGTCCTTCAATCTCTCAATTGCCCCAGTAATTCAGTTGCCAGAGCCTGGTGGCAGCAACGCCAAGGTGAGAGGTTTGCGTCCTACTGTGATGCACTGAAATATGCATAATTCACTTTACTGTAAGCAGTCATGCACAACAGCAACAGCAAAACATTGGGACGGGATGTCTCTGATCCAAACAGATCTTCAACAGACGTCGGCTTAGTTCTTCTGCAACCACTGAGAAACTTTACTTGGCAAAAAAAAACTCTGAAATGACAGACACCTTTCAACCTCACAGTGCCACAACAACCAATCCAGGTGTCCCATTAACACACAAACACCACAAACTCTCTGTGCATTTACAGGGCAAGAACTAGAGGAAATGTTTCTCTTAAAATAGTTCTTTGTGGACATGTTAAGTAATTACATCTGACTCAATATTTCCTCATCCATAATCTCTCCACCAAAATAAGATAATCAGTCCACAGCTACCACAGAGGCATGAGGCAACCGAAAACAATATGGTGCCACACAGTGTCAAGGACATAAACACACACCTCCAAAGCCAGCTGTTGCATAGGAGAACACCTTTGCATTATTTAACAACCAGCCTTGTTGCCACCATGTCCAGACACATTTCTATTTTGTAAGCATTTTGCTAGCAGCTCGAGTGAAACCAAACACTGAGGTGCAAGAGCCGAGACCTCTAATAAGCAAGGAATCACAGCAAAGGTCCTTGTGCCAAATTGTGTGTACAGTATATGACCCACACCACACATAGTGCAATAAACCTATAGACCACACAAAAGCGAAACAAAAAGCAAGGGCAGAAACTGTGACAAGAACAGCGGTACACTCACCTGTGTAGCCTGCCACCCATCCCCAAGAGGAAACCATCGCTAGTAGCCACTTGAACATTAGTCCTTCGATTTGCCAGAAAGTACGGCTGTCCATTATTCTCAAAGGTTGCAACGCAATTAAGTAGAGGCAATAGGATGGGATAGCAACACAGTTATTTAACAACATGAAGGCGAAACGTATTAGCGCCTTGAATAGAATCCAGCCTAGTTTGCCGGCTTCGTCAAGGAGGGATGCCATTCTGTTGTTTCCTGCCTGTGAGAACAAGAGAGCAGCGGTTAGTAACAGAAAAAGGGAAGAGAGCATAAGTTACTGAACATTGTTCCTTGGCAACATCATTGTCGTGAAAGGCAATCGACGGAAATATTTAAGTTAATTTACCCTTCAATACTCTAAAGGCCAGGTATACTCAATCACCCTTACCCACACTGGCTTTGAATTGATCCCGTCTACTCTTGACTCGCATGAAGTCATGAATGCACCTTTCAGTTGACCTGCTCTGGCAGATATTATATATGGCCCTAACTAATAGAAGACAAACCATCAAAACATTAAATGAAAAGATACTTCCTTAAGCACTCTAAATAGTAAGGCTTTAAGGCATCTAATAATATTTTCATCTAATATATATAACCGAATACGCGCGCATGGAATGTTATTACAGCTACACAATCATACCACACGCCAACTATGAATGGCCAGGCGCAGTGTTGCTCATCTGGCCAACTCTGGCAAGTGGAGAACCAGAGATATGAAGGTGATCGAGTCAACTGGTGGTAGCCAGTTCTTGTTATAAGTTAGTCATTGATACAGTATCCCACACTGACGTTACAATATAGCTAGGTTACTGTTTGCAGAACGTAGACAAGACAAATAGTTTACTTAATTGCAGTGATAGGCTTGCCAACATAATTGTCTGAGCTCGCAGCAAGGAAGTTTGTTATAAACATTAAGCGGTCTTCTGAAAGGGGCGGGGATCACGTCCTTCAGAGCACCGCATTCTTAATCCATGACGCGCAGGCAGGCCACTCGTGAGAATGATGCCTGGTAAAATAAGACTGTTGGCTGCGCGTATATTGTTTCGCAGATGATAACAATAAACAAGTTACATTGCATTCCGTGAAATGATCATAAACGTGCCACCAAATAAGTCACTCTAAGGCAAAGGCGATTATCAACAAGCTAATAGCTAGCAATCTCGCGCTAGCTATTCTGGAAGTGCATGTCATCCATTCCGATTTATTTCCCAGTAAGTGCTGTCCAATTCACTACTTTGGTCAATTCAAAGACATTGTTAGTACTGATATCTCTGAGATTAAATTCGATTTCTCAAATGTTCCTGCTGACTGCTTGGATATTATGGTAATCTTACTGGCCATCCTATTAAAATAACGGTGCACAACTAACTCGATAGCTAACTTGCTAGATTAACATTGGCTAGTCAACCAAGGCAGCGGGATAACGTTAGCAGTTTATGATCGTAGTAGCTAGGTAGGCTACCCGTCCATCCATCCCCATTAAGTTTCCAAGGTATCTAGCAGGCTGGGTAGCTACCAAGAAAAAGCTAACATTACCGTCAGCTAAACCAATAACACCTCCCGTAAAATCATATTCAATCCAAATGACCAAGATTTACCTAAAGGTCTAATCTCTGTTGAAAAAAGATTCAACAAAACCTGCAGTCAGTCTTAACAGACAATAGGGGTTCTTTTTCATTATCATCTTGCTAGCGATTGCCATAATATGGGCTGTTCCTGAGATGTGTCTATCAAGCACTCGTATATAGCGCAGAATGACTGCTAATATCCGTAGCTATGCTAGCTAAATATCAAACGGTGTGACATCATTTATTCGAGTGTTGCGCCGCATTTTACAACGCCATCAAGGTTAGCTACAAAGTGGCACATTATCAATACCACTGAATTGCTGGTGACAGAACAACACTGGTTTCACCGTAGCCACCACCACCAAGCTCCGTAGTTATACATTAACGTACTCACTCAGTCTCAATGCCCCCGTACAAATGCCGGACGATGACACTGCCAGCTAAATAGCTGGCCAAAGATGGTTGTTTATCGAGTCACATGTAGTTTTTATGACAGACATTTCAAGTCTAATTCATTTTCTCCTGTCGCCGGTGCGTAGGAAATATAGCTTCGTTGACATTCCTCATTCCCGTTTGATATGATGCATTAAACAGACTGCCTCTCAGTCAATGGCACGCGAATAATTCAATCGATGCATGAGCTAGGGATAGTTCCAAAGCATTCTGCTTTAAAGTTGATTAAGTCCTTGCTTTGCCCTGGTCTTAAATCCAAATGGGTTGATTCAGAAGAGTTAAAAATAACATTCCTTTATTTTGCTGCAAAGTCGAGGCCGTTTAAGGTATAATATCGCGCATGTTAGCTTGCTGGTCAGACCTCTAGTTTTTGCAGTTATAAGCGATTGGATGAGCACTTCGACTCTGCAGCTACCAGAAGAGAATCTCTTTATGACGACAGTGCTAACAGCAATCATACAACTGCGCAGGCGCCGCTCCTTAGCTTAAACGAAACATCACCCGTCGACAAGCCCTCCATTCCTCACCCTCGATGCACAAACCCGTGATAGCGTCTCTCTCCTTAATTCCGTATTTAAAATAGTTCAAAATGTATAAAATACTCTAATGTCAAACAAACCCGTTCATGCTAATGCAGGCCATCTCGACTTTAATACGCTACAATGGTCGTAGCTTTGTAGATGCCGAGGTCAGGCCCACCTGAACTAGGCCTAAAGGTTGCTTAGCCTACGTTTGCGGCCTGCAGAAATTTGACCGTTTTAGGTGGAGGCCTACAATTAAAACGAACTACTTGTTTAACAAGTCACCATTCATTTTGACCATGGGCTGTGGCCAAGGATTGTCAAAAAAAAAAAAAAAAAAAAACAGTTTTGCTTGTAAATTAAATCCTGTAGGTCCAAGATTAAAATATGACAAATAACGTCTACGAATAAAACATGACTGATTTCAAATCCTGAAATACAAATCAAAATACTTGCTTGCATATGCCACAAGTCCTGCACAACACTGACATCTTGTGGCTGTTATAAGAGGTGTCTGACAGATTACAATAGTCTATTAATTGTTAACAGGAATTGAACAATGCATCAATGAGTCCCAATCAGGCTTAATAGTCAATATAACGTTAATTATCTAGATCTCATAGAGTAGGCATTCATATTGTTTCTATATTTTTTCAAGGCATTTCATGCACTAGAGCATGAATTCCTCTTTCAAGTCCTTGAACTCTTTGAACTCTTAGGGTCAAAACATGTCATGATGATACCAATGCCACTGTTTCATTGATTGGTGGAGCAACCTCAAGTAGGCGTAAGGCTGTCTATAGCTCTTCATCTTGGTGGTAGAAATGCTAGTTATCCATCTTAAAAAAATGCCTGAATTACACTTTCTTGGTTCAAAAAACTTACCTGAAGAATGCCTTTTGGTACTGTACTCTGACAACTGTTAAGCAGAGTTGGTGGTTTGCCCTTCCTACTGTCATGTGATTTTACCATCCCCAAGTTACCAATCAATTTATCAGCATTGCAGCAACAAGTTGGTTGTGTCATACTGGAAACTGATATACAAACATAATTTCATCCTCTCTTCCCCGATATGGAACAACAGATAACATTGGGTAGCAAATCACTAGATTACAGATGTAATGGATAGGGATAGAATCAACAATGGATGTAATGGATAGGGATAGAATCAACAACCCATTTTTTTTAAACATTTTTTTGATTGAAGTCGACATGTGGAGTGATGCCTGATGATGATCCTTCTTAAGGTGATCAATTTCATAATTGTTCATGATTTATCTTGTACTTGTATTGTTAATGATTTATCTCATACAATATATTGCATTGTATGAAGTGTATTGTATGACTTGATTCAATGCAAAATAATAATAAAAATAACCTTTTAGCTTTAAAGAAATAATAAAATAAAAAAAATTTAAAAAATATATATATATAACGTTAATTATCTAGATCTCAGAGTAGGCATTCATATTGTTCGAATAAATGATGTTCGAACCGGCAATATATACACACACACACACTGAGCCCTATTTGTTCGTTTGACTGCTACAGCCATGTCGTTAAAGATATGAAATAAAGATATGCCTTCATTGTCTGGGTAAAGGTTGCATTTATAAGTAAGTATAAGTATATATACTCTTTTGATCCCATGAGGGAAATTTGGTCTCTGCATTTATCCCAATCCGTGAATTAGTGAAACACACAGTGTACACACAGTGAGGTGAAGCACATACTAATCCCGGCGCAGTGAGCTGCCTGCATCAACAGCGGCGCTCGGGGAGCAGTGAGGGGTTAGGTGCCTTGCTCAAGGGCACCTCAGCCATGCCTACTGGTCGGGGTTCGAACCGGCAACCCTCCGGTTACAGGTCTGAAGTGCTAACCAGTAGGCCACGGCTGCCCAAAACACTAACCAGTAGGCCACTGCTTCCCCAATTTCACAACCGTACAGGTTATTGCCAGGATAATCGTGGTATGATCATATACAAAGTTCTCTTGAGGCAGACTATAGTTCACTGTTTAAAATCCCTTGGAAAGTTAGCCTCATCCACACATACTGTGTGATCCAATATAGTTACACGATTTATTTGTACTACAGTATGAGTCTATTGACAGAGACATACTTTCACTCAAAATGGTTTAGCATCTAGAGGACTGAACATTCTTCTCACTTGCCCCATGGGAAAATTACTGGGCACAACAAATCAACAGTCAACAACAAATCAAAAAAAGTGGAATCAACATTATGCATCTTAATGTTCTTCAAACTAGTAAAAAAAGAAGCTGTTACTCCGCAGTGACAAAATTACAGAAATGGCCTTATGTAGCATTTAATGAAGAGGCTTGCATGCTTTGACATTTTGAGTACAAACGTTAAGTCAATTCTTGGCCCAACAAGAAATGGTCCACAGACACTGCTGTTTGCCGCCCTTTTTCTTTTACTTCCCCATGTCCTTTTCATTTTCACTAGACGACTTCAGAGCCCCTGTTCTGTCCCCCTGGTGGCAACTACTGGAACCGCCCATAGGCGCTCCTCTGGGCAGCCTGGGCCTGGGCCGCTGCCGCCACCGCCGCTGCCTGCTGGGGGGTTGGCGGCTGTGGCGGTTGCTGGGCTTGCTGCTGGGCTTGCTGCTGCTGCTGCTGCTGCTGAAGCAGATGCCTCTGCTGCTGGGAGAAGGGGTCCTCCAGCGACTTCACGCCCACGACCGATCGCGGCCCCGTCTTCCACTCCACCCCACTTCCGTCCACCACGGACGCCTCCACTGTGACCGTGTGGCTGCCCAGCACGGAGAAGTTGAGCAGGAACTGCGTGCTGAAGTAATCGTTGTGAGGCTCCACTCTCTGCTCAATCTCGTTGGTCTTTGTCTCCAGTGGTACCTGAGGACAGAGACAAAACGTTTCCTTCCATAGCTCATAGTAGTGAATGGTTTGCCACTTTTTTGTGGGATGTTTTACTATGATGACACTGACTGATTAGTGTTTCTGTGTGCCATTCTGGACCTTCTTGAATTTGTTCTTCTCTCAGTTGTAATGTCATTGCCTTTATATGTTTGTGTTGATTTTAATTAGCGGATGCAAATTAGACAATACTGAATGTTTGACCTTTTTAGATCCTTACTGTTAAGTCACTGTCAAGAAAAACAACTGTGAAAACAATAAGGGCCCTCAGAGAGTGCAGACCTCCACAAAGGTCAACGCCCTTGTCTCGCATTGTTAATGAAAGTGAAAAATGATCTGCTCCAAAACGTGGGTTCTTCCTTGGCCTTATACACAGAACCCAAAACCTCCTTGGTAGAGTTAAGATCAATTAAGTTCAAATATAGCCCATTGAGTCAAAGGAGAAGTCAAGAACATCCTAACCAAATCTTTATCTTCATGGTGCTGTTGTTGCATTGGGATCCATGAGTGACTGCATACATAAAAGCTATTGTTGTATTCCTTCCTCCTCTTTTTCTCTCCTTTGGCTGTATGTTTGATAAGACACGTCTGTGGTAGTTGTCACTTACCTTTGAGTCAGGTCCTGTCTTGCTCTGCAGTGTCGAGCTGACATTAAGGCAGACTGACTGGATCTTCCGGAACAATCCAGGAGTGGAGCCATGCTGTACCACACCCTCCACCTTCAAAGCCAGTTGCTGGTTGTTTTGCACCGGTATCGGCTCACTTGTGGTCCGTGGTGATGGTGACAGGGCAAGCTGAAACCAAGAGTGCATCCAAGGTCAACCGTTTGTGCCTTACCACTCCACCAATTATAGAATGTGATGATGGTATTAGATACAGTAATGGTAACACACTACAAAAGGTTAGAATTAGAACAGATGCCTGAGCTCTTAACACCTGCGCATAACACCTTCTAGAACTCACTTTAATGCTGGTGGACTGAAGCTTCTGGAAGAAATACCTCTGGAAGGACAGGGGTACCTTGAGCAGAGCGATCACTGCATCACACAGACAGGCAGTGTGCTGAGAGAGGAAAGGAAGAGAGACGGAGTTATAGCAAATGAATTGTGCAAATCAGAACTATTGATTAGCTAACTATTGATTATTGATTATCGATTAGATTAACTATTGATCATCTCCACACAACAAGTGATGTAGGATGCTTATTGTAAAGCAAAATCTTTTATTTACAGAAGTTTGAACTGTCTTTGCTGCATAAATAAAGCAGCTGTGTCTCGCAATCATCCTGTTTTGTTTTCCATTTTTTGAAAAGTTTCAGAGTGTGTGAGCGTGTCTCACCAGGTATGAGACGGGTGGGTGTTTCCTGCTGAGGTTCTCCACCTCCTCGAGCACGCGGCTGAACACGGCCATCATCTGCCTCTCGTACTCGCTCTCCGCCTGCACCGCCCCTGTGGCGCCGTACTCCTGAAAGCTGGAGAGAGCAGGGACGGAGAAAGAGATGGGCTCACTCCAGACTCCGAGAGAGACAAAGAGTAACACTGCACCCACACCACTCTTTGAGGAACAGCGTTGGAAGGCATGACATACACTATGGCAAATAGTCTTAGGCGGGGATCACATTGACCAGCAGCAAGCGGCAGGTTTCCTATTGTTCTTTATGGTTCGGCAGTGGAACGGTGTAACGGTAGCATTGAACAAGCTGAGCATTGAACTTGGTTCAACTTTTAAACCGCAATTGTCAGTTAAGGCAAACCATTATGCGTTATGCTTGCTGCCGCCGCTGGCTACTTAACTGAAGCGTTACGTTCGCGGAGCGTCTGCTGCAACAATGGCTTCAGCCATCATCAATGGAACTGGCGACACCAGACGTGATAGCAGCACGTACGTTCTAAAACAATCAGAGCAGTGTTCTAAAACTATTTTTACGCTACACAAACAGAGTGCTTCAGTTGGCGACTTGGTGTAGCCCGGTTCTAGGAAGTGGAAATGGGCTGATATTGCATTGTATTAACGTTCAAGTATCGATCATATCATTGTGTTTTCAGAGTCAGTCTCAGTCTTCATGTTTTATGTATGAGTTGACTGTGTACTCAGAACATATGTTCACCTTAACTCAGGTTCAGCATATGTTTTAACATGAAATATGCTAATAACAATGGTGTAGGACATTTAATACTAAACAACAACATATGACACCCTGATGACACCATGCTGTTCTGGTTGGTTGAACATGACTCTCTGGTGTCCAATGCCAGAGCTTGACTGAAGGACCTTTAAAAGGGGCGCAGCGGCATACCTGGCTGTGTGCGGGTCCAGGACGAGGGCCTCGATCACATGGGACACCATTAGGCAGCTCTGCTGTTGACTGACCCATCGGTTAAGTCTCAACAAACACACTCAGACAGACACACACTTTCTAAAACACACGGTGCAGCTCGACTGCTACTGCGCTGCATCAGCAATTGTCAATGTCACCGTTTTGATTCCCGATCCGATAAATGGAGGCATTGACCTCCGGCTGAAAGCATCTGCTCCATCCGTAATTGTTTTAGTGGATATAAAGCAGGGGGGCTGGTGTGTGTGTGTGTGTGTGTGTGTGTGTGTGTGTGTGTGTGTGTGTGTGTGTGTGGGTGAACAGATGCAAACACAAAGTCACGACCAAAGGATACAGCTCCACGTTGCGCAGAGTCGCAGCGTCAGCATCGAAGGACGACTGGTACAGGTCGGCGTAGCGAGCGGCCAGACTCCTGAACTCATCCAGGGACACCTTCATCTGTCCCGAGACACAGGCGCGAGGGACAGAGACCGAGTAGAATAGATGAAGAGGGAGAAGACAAAAGAAAAAAAACACACACACCAGAAAAGCCCCATGGATACAGGCAAGCAGGAAACCACTGATTAGTGATTAGGCTTCATAATGCCACCAAAGTGATTTACACAGAACAAAAAAAAAAACAGTGATAAACAGACAGCTAGAGTCAGAGAACATATTGTGGTATACAATATGCCTGAATATCAACAGAGATGTGTTTGTGTCTACTACACTTACATCTGTCAAACGTGTCTGCCCTTGCATGTGGCCTCAACATCTGTGCATCTCCCTGACAGCACAGTGTGTGAGGTGAGGTGTGTGTGTGTGTGTGTCTGTGTCTGTACCTGTTGAGTTCTGCTCACACATTCCTGTACTTATTCCCTAGTATTATAAACCTCTCTGTGACTACAGTAGGAGAGTGATGTGTTTATGCATGTGTCTGTGAAACCAGGGCGCATTCTCTGGTGTTAAAGTCATTTAACAGTTATTTACATTTGCATGTGCTCATTAGGCAGATGCTTTTATCTAAAGTGACTTACAAAAATGAGGAACAACATTCAAGCTACAATGCAGAGGAGACCTTAGGTCTAACAATTAGGTCTTAGGTCTAGCAATTAATACAATCAATCAATACTATTACCTACCAGCTTATACTATTATGTAGGTGTGTGTGTCCAGTGGTCTCCCTGTGTGTGTGTGTGTGTGTGTGTGTGTGTGTGTGTGTGTGTGTGTTTCCAGTGGTCTGTGTGTGTGTGTGTGTGTCCAGTGGTTTCTTCTGTGTGTGTGTGTGTGTGTGTGTGTTTCCAGTGGTCTGTGTGTGTGTGTGTGCATCCAGTGGTTTCTTCTGTGTGTGTGTGTGTGTGTGTGTGTGTGTGTGTGTGTGTGTGTGTGTGGTTCCAGTGGTCTGTGTGTGTGTGTGTGCGTCCAGTGGTTTCTTCTTGTGTGTGTGTGTGTGTGTGTGTGTGTTTCCAGTGGTCTGTGTGTGTGTGTGTGCATCCAGTGGTTTCTTCTGTGTGTGTGTGTGTGTGTGTGTGTGTATGTGTGTGTGTGTGTGTGTGTGTGTGTGTGTGTGTGGTTCCAGTGGTCTGTGTGTGTGTGCGCGTGTATGTGTGTGTGCGCGTGTGTGTGTGTACCTGCAGAGAGATGCGTCCACAGCGCTGCAGCTCGTTGCCGGATGTGAGGGCGATGGACGTGGCTATGGCCGGAGGAGGGCTGGTCTTCAGGCTGTTGCACGTGCAGATGAGCTGGGCCAGGGCCTGCAGTGTGTCGATGCGCAGCTTCACAAACTCACACTGGAATGTCAGAGGGCTCAGAGGTGTGCTGGCAGCCTGGACACACACACACAATTATATTAGTTTAATAATTCATTTTTTCCCCTCATATGAACCATCTTAGGGCAAAATCTAACCATTATCTATACAGTGTGTATTATATATTATATCTATATATATATATATATATATATATATATATATATATATATATAGACCATATAATATTTATATCAGCTACATTTACAAATAAATAACCCTCACTTCCAAACAAATCACTCAGCTATGCAAGTTTATGTATAAAAAATAAAAAAAAAAACATTCATGTACTACTATGTGCAAGGTCACTTAAGTACATGTGCACACACACACACACACACACACACACACACACCGTGAGTGAGGCGATGCCCTTCTGGTAGGAGCGGAGGGCCTCTGCGATGGCGGTGGTGGCGGCGCTGTAGTCTCCATCCTGCAGGTCGCTCAGGCACTGCTCAGCCTGGGAGAAGTCCTGGAGGCTGCTGAGCCAGAAGTAGAGGTGCTCGGAGGCCACGCGTGTCCGCAAACTCTGGTACAGCTCGCTGGAGAACGAGTGGCAGCCCTACACACACACACACACACACACACACACACACACACACACACACACACACACACACACACACACACACACACACACACAGGTCAGGTCAGGTCAGACGGACACAGGGTCACAGGCTAGAGGTGGTGACAGACAGAGCTATAAACAGTGCATGTGTAACGGTAGCCAGCTGGTGCATAGCTGTGCAGTATGAACATTGTGCAAACCTCCCTCTCGATGCCTTAAGAGACGTGCTAGGGAGAGAGCTAGCAGCCTGGGCTTTAAGCTCGATTGATAGCACGCCCAACTCCCAATCTGAGGTGCTGTGAGCTGCAGGTTCGAGTCCAGGTGAGCGCAGGGCTGAGCCGTGCGGTAAACACAACGCAGGTTACAGACGGAAGGTGTTTGCTATGTGTAAATGCAGGTGAGACTGGTCATTTGCCGGTGTGTGGTTGCGAGTCTGTGTACCTGTTCAGATTTCTGAAGTTCATATATGTGAGGTCTATATGGATGCATGATGGTGGAAAGTGTAGATGCACGAAACGCAGGAGTGGGAGGCCTGTGTGTGTGTGTGTGTGTGTGTGTGTGTGTGTGTGTGTGTGTGTGTGTGTGTGTGAGCATTGTACCATGCGGGAAGCTTGTCTGGCGATGCGGTAAACGGTCCAACCGTTGGCGGCGTTCTCCAGCTGTTCTCTGATCACCGACTTCACCTCGGCTGACAGGCGCGACTGGCCGGCCACAAACACCACTGTTGCCAAGGAGACCTGCAAGTACAAAGAGGAGATGAGGAGAAAATGAACAATGGCTAGCCATGTTGGTCTGCAGTAAGCTCAGCACCAAAGATGACAACACCCAAAGGTGACCAAAAGACTCAAAGTGGCTTGTGTGATTTGCACCTTGCTTATGTGAAGATCAGTAGTGCTGGCATTGCAATTAAAACGGCTAATATACTGATTCTTTAACAATGATGTAAGGTACTGATCCCTCTCTATTTTCAAAAAACTCCTGAACACCCAGCTCTTCTGAGTACCTGCTCTCCTAGCACTACCAACAACTGGACATGCTTAATCTAGCACTTACCATGATTTGACTATCCATCTGCTTCCCTTGACATAACTCCGCTAGAACTAAGAACAACACTAGAACTTGAACTTAACTCTACTATAACTAAGAACAACACTAGAACTGTCCCTTGATTCTACGCGAGTATCACTCACTGCTGCACTAACACGCCCTTGTCGCACTGTACCTTGATTGTTTCGGTTTGTCGCTTAAAGCTGCAGTTGGCAAGTCTGACAGACTGAGGGGATTTAGCCAAAATGTTGAATGTTTACAACTCTCATGCCCCTCCTCCCACTACCACCGAGCACCCTCTCATCGAGTCTGTGCTCATCAGTGCGCACCAGACTGCACCAGAGTGTGATTGACAGTCAGATCTCACACAGCCCTGCTCTGATTGGACCAGAAGAACCGGGAGCTGTGGATATTTGCAAAACAAATAACAGGCCCTGGGTGGAGGTAGAAGTGCGGTTTTTTTTTTCTAAAACCGGCTGATATATGTTGTTCTGTCGGAGCATAGTGTCGGTTTCAGTGAATATGATCAAAAAAAATCTTGCCAACTGCAGCTTTAAAAGCGTCTGCTAAATGACTAAATGTAAATGTTACTGACTACATGTTAGTATTTGTTGCTTTTTTTGCGGACGTAATAAAAAATACATTAACGGCATCGCAAAACTGTGCCTACGGCTGTAAACTCACCAGTAGCTCCTGCTGCTTCTCAGAGCTGGAGTGGCCAGCGACCCTGTAGAGGTCGACTACATCTCCCAGCATGCCCTCCCCAAGCACGGGCAGCTGGCTGGCGACGGCTGCAAGGGCGTGGCACAGGTGCACACGGGCAGGGTCGCAGGCGGAGCGGAGCTGGCACAGCAACAGCTCCACACACACTTGTGCAAGGTGAGGGCGCACCTTCAGCATGCGCACCAGGGACAACAGCACCATCTGCAGGGGTGACGTGGAAGAGCACCAAACAGAAGGGAGAAACATTAAGCTCAAGAGAATGAGTATAACAAAAGTATGAGTCTTAACACAATGTGTGCCACCTCAGTCTCCCATAGTGGCCTAGAAGCAAAATCAGGAAACAATGAACTACCAATAAAGAATGAATGATGAGCATTATTTTGTTTAAGGTGAGACAGGTAAATCTCACCACTTGAATCTACACATCAGTCACTATCTCAGAAATAACATTTCTACTCATCTTGTCCCCAGACAAAAGATCTTTGAGGTAGGGTCAAACACACCTTGAGAGCGGACTGTGCCGTGGGGCTGTCGTCTTGGCTACAGAGCACCATCAGAGACTCCACTCCCATGACGGTGTCCTGTTCCAGCTGCAGAACATCTGTGGAGGGCACATCACATTCTAGAATTAGAACAACTTACAAAGAACTCTACTGCACCAAGTAGGAAAAAGCGATGATAGGGAGACCCCATTTATAAGAAGGAATAGAATAGGAAAAAAGAAGAGAGAGAGAGAGAGAGAGAGAGAGAGAGAGAGAGAGAGAGGAAAAAGGTTTCGAACAGAAAGGAATCTCATCCACGGGCGGCATGACGTGACTACAGTTTCCTACTCCAAGCCAGCAGCAGCACACCTGGGATGCATTCCTCATACTTCCCCCGTCAGACACACACACACACACACACTAAACTCACAGGCAGGACTGCTCATTAAGGTGTGCTGTTTTGCTGACCTGTGAATACAACTCAAACAGTCTGAGGAGTTGTTTTCAGCTATTAGAAACTTGTACTGCACACTTAAGTGGAAGTCTGTAAGTGCTTGAGTGAAATCTGATACAGACGCTGTAATTACTTCATAACATGGCCCCCCTGTGCTTGTGTAGTACAGATGCCTGTGGTTACACACCAGCTTTTGTGGACAAACACTACCTTTGAGAACCAGGAAAACCATGTTGATACAAAATCAAAACATAACATCCCCCACCCCTGACTAACAAGATGGTGATTTTCTTCACAAATCAGTGGGTGATGACCAAAGATGGCCAGTGCAGAGAGATGGAAAAATAATGGTATTATTTTATTATCCTGAGACGCTCGAGGAGCTTGGCTTACCTTCAGGCGAGTGGCGGCTCTTCTCGGGACAGGAGATGACAATGTTGGCCAGCACGGTGACCCCGTGGGCTGCCACCGGGAGGTTGCTATGGTAACAGCACTCCTGAGCGAGGCGCACCAGGTCTGTCTGCCGAGGGGAAGGTGAGGATGAGCCTCCTACAGAGGCACATGAGAAAAACGTTTCTGGAATGTTCCATCTGTAATGTTATGTGGCATCAAAACTATCTAAAAGGTAGAACTGTTGTATTTCATACTTCTAAGTTTCTAGAAATTGAATTTCTTTTAAAATAACATGGTAATATGTATGTAACAATTACAAACATTACATCGAATTCTACCTGTCAAACGCAGTGATGATGGTCTCTCACCTGCTCCCGAGCTTAAGTACTGTTTGATGGCAATGGTTCCAGACAGGGCTGAGAGGACAGACAGCATGCCCAGCTTTAGACTGTTGTAGGGACTGCTGAGAGCACATTCACACAGTGTCTACACACACACACACACAAACACACACACAGAAAGACACACACACACACACACAGAAAGACACACACACACAGAAAGACACACACATTAGCACACCTAGACTAAATTTACACTTTATTTTCTTAATTAATTTGGATCCTCAACTTTGAGCCCTTGAAACAGAACGATTTGGAAACGCTGTTGGCCCCACTTTAATTTCAAAACTCCAGTTTCGCATTTTAATATGTACAGGGAATGCCCCACACATGTAAAACAGGATGACGTAAATACACAAATCCTCTTGACACGTCACCTCTTTCATGTTTCGCAATCTACTTAAAAGCGTGGCGTTTGTGCATGTGTAATGGTAGCCAGCTGGTGCGTAGCTGTGCAGTATGTACATTGTGTAAACCTCCCTCCCGATGCCTCACGGGACGTGCTAGTGAGAGAGCTAGCAGCCTGGGCTTCCCTCGACTCCTGATCCGAGGTGCTGCATTTTGTGGGTTTGAGTCTGGGTGAATGCAGAGCTGATGCGCACGGTCAAAACCACCCATGTTACACATATACATTTGTGGGGGCACTTCTCTCTGTGTTGAGTCGTGTACCTGTGTGTTGTCTCTGGTCCAGAGATGCGGTGCTTTCTTTGCGATCAGCTTGAGGTCCTGGATGCAGAGTCTCTTGATGGCCTTCCTGGGGTCCTCCCTGAGGTACTGCAACAGCAGCTGAATCTAAAGCCAGGGGGACACACACACACATAACATTCAGCATCAAGCTTGCACAAAATAAGACCGCTCTTATTTTAGGCAGAATGGTTCTAAGAACAGTGACAACCGTGACAGATGAACAGTAACATGGCGTAAGAGCTCAGAAATTCACTGATTAGTTATCTGTGTAGTCTTTTTCATTTTATCACCATTGACACATTAACAAATTTTTAGGAAGGCCAGCTTGCAATTCATCCGTGAGCAGCTGTGGGAGCATGTTAACTAGCATGTGTGTAAAAGATTAGCAAGCTTAGGAGAGGGACAGTCGATGCACTGTCTGTCAATCTCTCTCTCCCCTCCTCGCGCTCACGCACCTGTTTGGGGATGTCGATGAGCGAGGCGGCGGCGAGCTGCGTGAAGGTGTGCAGCGTGACCACCACCATGTGGGTGGAGGGGTACGAGGAGAGCAGCTGCTGCAGGAGCTCCCGGCTGGTGGACGCCACCCAGGCGTCGTGGTGCATGTGCTGCAGCACCGGGATCAGCTTCAGCTTCATGTCAACCGGCGTGTCAAGCCCTGACCAGTGCACACACACACACACACACACACACACACAGGTTATTACACGTTAACTACAGAACTACAATGTTCCACACTTGACAGAGCCAACATAATACTACAAATACTTATTTTCTAAACTAGTAAACATACATGACATTAAAATAATTCAAAAACCCCACACACAGACATACATAAACAATCAATCATGAGCACACTCACACACAATTCTCAAAAATTCCCTTTGTATCAAAGCAGATATTCATACACATATACAGCAATTATTACCTTGAATCATTTCACTGAGTTTGTTACAAATCCCAACAGCAAAATCTCTGAAAATAGTGCAAAAAACAAAAACAACAGAACAGTTATAGTACCATATCAAGAAATACCAGTGACACACTACACAATACAGATACCCCTGCATACTGTATGTGGTGTTTGTTGAGCAACTGCCTCATGTGAGAAAGCTTAATGCCACGCTTACTTTGACTGGGCAGCAAAGCTGGCTGCCGCAAAGATGGCTGCCTCCACCTCCACATTGTCATGAGAATCCAGACTCTGGCGGACGCTGTGGTGAGCGTTCTTCCGCTCAGGGATAATGGAGGCCAGACTGCCCAGCATCCTTGCCAATCACAAACAAACAAACAAACAAATGAGCAACAAGGCAAACAATCTGATTTTACATGATCAGACAGGAATAGCAAAACACAAACATTATGTTAATATTCTCTATCAACTAAACATTATTGTTGTTTTTATTGTTGTTGTGCATAGATACTATTGTGCAGTACAATACAATAAATTGCAAATTCTCCATTGCATTGTATTGCATTTGTTTTGTTCTTTGAGAGTTCTTAGATCAATGCCCATAAAACATGTTGCTGGTCCCGGATGACCACTGTTCCCAAACCCAAACCCAAAGGAGTATGGCGGCTTTACCTAAGTGTGATGGCTCTGGCCACCGGGTCGTTGCTGTGAATGACGGAGAAAACTCTTTTGACAAACTCATCAACGTTCAGAATCTTTTCCAGGTGCTTCTCACTCTGCTGGGTTACTTTCAGCACACACAGGCGCAGGAAGTTGTTCCTGATGGCAGAGTAAACAAATTGAAATGAATTGCAAAACAATGCATGAATACATAACCTTGTGCACTTCTTACATTTCCATGTCGGACTTTAGGGAAAATACTAGGAGACTTAGGGGTCTGTCAGAGGCCCCAAGTAGTACGTGTTGGCAACAATACCTCAAGCAGCATCACACTGAGCACAGGGGCCCCCCAAGGCTGCGTGCTCAGTCCGCTGCTCTTCACCCTGCTGACGATGACTGCACTGCAACCTACAGCAACAATCACATAGTGAAATTTGCTGGACGACACAACTCTGGTGGGTCTCATCACCAAAGGCGGCCGAGACTCAATACAGGTTGGAGGTCGACCATCTGACCGCGTGGTGCAGGGACAACAACCTCCTGCTGAGCGTCAGCAAGACCAAAGAGATTGTTGTTGACTTCGGAGAGGTCACACCCAACACCTGCCACTGACCATCGGCGGTGCTGTGGTGGAAGAGCGAGCAGCACCAAATTCCTGGGGGTGCACATCAGTGAAGACCTCTCCTGGACCACCAACACTGCATCACTGGCGAAAGGCTCAGCGCCGCCTGTACTTCCTCGCGAAAACTCAGGCGAGCAAGTGCTCCACCAGCCATCATGACCACATTCTACCGAGGCACCATTGAGAGCATCCTCTCCAGCTGTATCAGCTGTGTGTGGGGGAAGCTGCACTGAATACAACAGGAAAGCCCTGCGGCGCATAGTGAACACAGCTGGAAGGATCATTGGTGCTTCACTCCCCTCCCTGAAGGACATTTACACCACCCACCTCACCCCAAGGCGACCAAAATTGTGAGTGATGCAAGTCACCCGCTCACAATCTGTTTGATCTACTGCCCTCTGGGAAGAGGTACAGAAGCCTGCGCGGCTCAAGACTACCAGACTCACCAACAGCTTCATACACCAAGCTGTAAGGATGCTGAACTCTCTCCCTCCTCTCCCCCTCCACCCTCAGCTACATAACATCCTGGACATTGGACCCACAAGGGGCCGCCTGCACTACTCCACCTGCACACTTGAACACTTGCACACTTGTACACTTTACAACTTGGTGTTGTTGTCCTGAAAACACAACACTTCTGCTGCTCTTACATAACTTGCACCACTATGCCACTTTCTTTATTACTTAGGTCAAACAGTATTTTATAGTATTTTACAGTATTTGCACTAGTATTTTATTGACTGTCTATGCACAATTTGGACAAAATTTTGCTGCTCTTATTTTTTCATTATTATATGTGCCCTCTTATTTACTTATTTACTTACTTTTTTGTTTACTTGAATGTTATGTTTGTCTGCGGACTTAAAATTGGTCAAATATGTCTTGTCTTCACCGTGGGATAGTGAGAAACGTAATTTCGATCTCTTTGTATGTCTGGAACATGTGAAGAAATTGACAATAAAGCTGACTTTGACTTTGACTTTGAGGGGTGACTAATAGACTTAGGATGAAAGGTTATCAGATATATCTATTTCTGCTTTCAGACAAAATCTGTTAATTTCACAAATGTCGAAATGTCTGATATAACTCATGTGTGTAGTACTCTGTCCAACCGCAAGCATATTTTAAGTTAGACACACACCCACAAACACAACAACACCACAAACAACAAACGTATAAAGGACCGATAATGCATAACATGTCTTGTAGCTGTCCAATTCGGAATGATGAACAATTCAGAAATAAAATCTTACTAAGATACATACCCAAGTCTGAAGATGTCAGCCAGTTTCAGGAAAGCAGAGTTGATCAAAATTGGGAATGGATATTTTTTGGAACAGTTTTGGAAAGAGCACCACCGCTTCACACTGTTCTCCAAGCTTGCCAGACCGCAGTCCTGTCAACAGTTAGGAATAAAACGTTTCATGGTATACCACAGAATACCACAAGTTTCCCACATAACATTAGACAGGTGTTAGCTAGCTAGCTAGCTACGATTGCCATTTTAAATACCAAACCCAGCAGCACAACTGCCTCAGCTTTACAACTTTTTGCACAACGAATAATGGACGTTAACTGTAATAATTTAATATACATTCAAGCAATATGCAGAACAGTGATGCTAAGTTGTTAGCCTTTTAAGCACACCTTTGTCCAACTCCATAAGAGCCGAATTGGCATCCAGTTCTTGTTCTCCATAACCAGCCTCCGATAGGAACGAACGCGCAGTAGACAGCGACATATTTTAATGCAATTTAAAACAAAGCTTGGAATATTAATCATAAAACTTCACTCGAGAGAATGAATAACATGTTTCGGTGAGATAGATACCGGAAATTACGTCGAAGAAAAGAAGGAAACTGGTACCTTGGCGAATCAGAAAGCGCTAAGTGGTATGACATCATTTTAGCGGGTAGTTTGTCTTTTGTCTTTGGTCCCACTGTTCGCGGGAAGGGGATTTCGCACATTTAGCAAGCGGTACTTCGCGGGCCAGACATCTCCAATCTTTCTAACTTGTGATCATAATTCTGTGAGTTTTAAAGAATGTTGTTTCGCGCCTTGGTTGACAGAGGAGTCAGCAAACGAAAATGCAATGGTAAGTGATCAGTGACTTAGTTTAACGTTAACGTTGTGAATGTGTCGTAGGCTACTTCTTTACCAGTTTCGTCTGGTAGTTGAGTGACCAGTTAGCTGACCATCGAGTGCTAGCAAATTACCTGACTGCATAATAAATATAATTTAGACTAGTTGATGCATTGCATGGTATAGTTATATTTGTCACGCTTTGAAGATGTTGCTGTTGCATGGATGTAATCTAAGCTAATATTTAATGTAACACGGATTTAAATGTGTAGCAGCTAATGTTAACATGAGTCACGACGAGCCAAAGGAATTTAACGTTAACGTTAGCTGTCTGAACCCTACTAAAAAGAAAACTGAAATTGGATTCTCCGATCCAACATAACAGTAGTCTACTTTAATTGATGACGGGGATCTCTCAATATTAAAATTGAATATGTGCTCTAATGTCATATATTTGTTAACGTTACTTAGAACGTTTTGTTTTGGCTGGAAAGTTAACGTTAGATTCAGAGGACTAGTAGGCTAACGTAACAGCTGTGTTGGCGGGACTCTGCGCTGGGTGGCTTCCTAGTTCTCTGCTTGTTAAGGATCACCTATTTGCTTTAGGTTTCTACCCGGAATATCCACTTTCACCATTGCTGGAAGGCTATCAGTGCGCCCGACAAGATGAGCACATTTCCTATGGAAATTTGGGCAATGTGGTGCCGCCTTTTGGGTGCAGCTTTTCATCAGGTAACATTAAAATGGTGACACTTCACTGCATATTCATTGTTTGTGGCCCATGTATTTGTGTTGCTCTTCTGCTCTCTGACGTTGCTACCCCATATTTTCCATGTGAACTTTCTATAGCGCGAGATCTACAGAATGTATTGGCAGTGGCCAACGAGGATGGAATCGTTAGGCTGTACAATACAGAAAACCGACAAGATCCAATCTTGAAAGGTAACATGAAACATCTTGATAAATATTCTTCTTGGTACACTGATAACCAGCGTCCTGTGTTCTACCCCCAGTTAGTTTTGGCTGTTTGGGCCTTTGAGTGTATAATCAAGTGGGTGGGGCCTATTTGAAGTTCTTGGACCAGAATGTTTATATTTATTGTTGTGTTGGTCATTTCCTTCAGAGTGGATGGCACATGACAATGCAATCTTTGATGTTGCGTGGGTACCAGGAGAGGCCAGTCTGGTAAATAAATTTAAAGTTCTGCTAATGAAGAATGATTGGATAGGGTGTGTGCATGAGGGATATGTGTGTGTGTCTGAGAACAGCAGAAGTATGAATGAAGGGGGAAAAAATATATAAAAAGACAACCTCCAAAAAGACTGTAATACTGAATGTTCCAATGGTAGACCTAAATGTACAAATTATTTGATGTAAAGCCATGATCTGGTCATACGCCTTGTAAGTTTGTGTTGTAAAAATAATAATAATAAAAAAAAATCAAATAAATAAAGTTCTGCTTATGCAACCTGATCTCAAATTTAGTAATAGTGTCTACTACCCATTAGCAGAGTTGTCCTTTGGTCTTGGTGGACTGTAAATTGTACCATGTGTTAATTTGTTCTTGGAAAATCAGTTTGCAAGCTATTATACATTACTTTACATCAGTGTACAAATTAAACAAAAGAATACTTACAAAGGCGTCCACAAAATTTTTACAAAAGTGTCCTTATTGTCATCTGTCCTGCAGGTTACTGCATCAGGGGACCAGTCTGCTCGCCTGTGGGATGTGAAGAGTGGAGACCTGCTAGGAAGCTTCAAGGGACACCAGTGCAGCCTAAAATCTGTTGCCTTTTCTAAACAGGAGAAAGGTAATTGCCATTCACATACACAAGCATGTACACTTTCAGGGGGGTATTCCAAGTACGTTGTTTAGTGACAAACCTGGCTAAGTTAACTCCTAGTAAGTGGTAAACCTCCTAATAGAAGAGCTGTTTGGCTTCATTCTCCTATCAAAACAATGCCATAGGGCTCTTGTAGGCGGTTTACCACCTACAAGAGTTAACTTACCCAGGTTTGCCACTAAACCACGTACATGGAATACCCTGCTGGTTAATTGTGTTGCAATGAATTTTGTTTTTGTTTGACCCCTCAAGTAAGACACTCATGAATGAGAATGATATTGCATTGACAACTCTCCTTGCTGTATCAGAAGCACTAAATTGCTCAGCTCACATGTCCTTTCTTTCTCTATCTCCCTGCAGCGGTGTTCTGCACTGGAGGTCGAGATGGCAATATTATGCTTTGGGACACAAGGTGCAGTAAGAAAGGTAAGAGACAGGGCTTCAACACCAGAAACAGTGTCACATACACGTCTGTTCTTTCTTACTTTCAGTGACATGTATAAAAACACTATAAGACAGAAAATAGCAATCACTGTAGTGAAAATAAACCACTATTTTAGACCAATTTAAAAAATATAAAGCTCAATATTAATGTGTAGCTTATGCCATGATGGATTTTGGTTTAATTATAGTTATATGTATAGTGTATATATATTATATGTATAGTGCTGTGCTGCAGGTATTTCATCTACAAACATCCCATAGGGAGATGGAGTATAACCGTGTTTATTTCTACCTCAGATGGTTTCTACAGACAAGTGAAACAAATCAGCGGCGCTCACAACAGAAACAAAGCGGACCTGTCCAAGACGCCCAAATCCAAGAAGAGAGTGCAATGCCAGCGAGTGGCTGTGAGTGGTGCTATAACAACAAATTTGACTTTGAGACTTTGTGCACTACACTATATTATAGCAGCAACTGTTGCACATTATTCATCTGGGGAATCAAGGCTCTAATTATTTCTGTCAATTTGTTCAATAAGCATATGCACAGTAGTGTGACACAAAAAAGAGGCATTTGACAGATTAGCAGGACTTTCCTGGGAAAATTAGACTTGAATCATGTGTATGACTTAGGGAAGCCTGAATGATGTGTGTGCATTTGGAAAGCCTGATTGATGTGTGTGACTGAGCAGTTTGGAGGACGTGAGGCTGATTGTTTACGCTGTACTCTTGCTGAATCTCACTGCTGACTGTCTCTTCTCAGGATAACCAACAGAGCGTGACTGTAGTGCTGTTTCGTGATGAGCACACTCTGATATCATCAGGTGCTGTAGACAGGTAAGAGTAGAGCACTCCTTTGAAGTTTCATCACCCACCACTTCTGAAGTTCTTACCGTTTGTGTTTATAGTTTTTAAATCACAATTATTAAATGGGTGTTTTATTTTTCCACTGTTTGTAGAACAATCAAGATGTGGGACTTAAGGAAGAGCTACACGGCATATCACCACGAGCCTGTCCCTCTACAGGTGTATGTGTACCCCGGCTCCAGCACTCGCAAGCTTGGTGAGTGTCCCAGATGACTCGCTTAAATAAACACTGTTGTTGTACTCACGCATAAGTAAGAATGTGCAAACGTGTGACATTGAGCATGTTTTCATGCCGGGAATAAACCGTACACATGCAGTTTTGAATAACCGTTTTGAATCCGTTTATTGCCCAAATTCTGTTTATGTCAATATTCCGTTTAACCTGTTTACATGCAAGTAGAATGTCACATTTTGAGCATTTTCCTGTTTACAATACATAGCATGTTTCGCCATGATTAGGAAAATGTGTGAGACAATTGGTTAATTTTATCCTAATTCTGAGCGAATTGAGCATGCGCAGGCCTACAACACTCTTCCTTCTGAGAGCATATTCCGTTAAGGTGTTTTTATGACCCAATATTCTGTTTAAAACAGGCATATGCTAGGATGTGCAAACAGTTTATTAGTAAACCGAATATGGCCTTTTTCGGTTTATTTCCATCAGAATAAGGTGTTTACAAGACACACGCATATTCAGTTTATTCCCAATAAAGTGATTCGAAACCGTTTTTTGGCTGCATGGAATCGTGCTCATTGTGAGGGCTTAATACAACCCTTTGCTCTTCTGAGAAAGAAAAGGGTTGTCATACAAGTACATCACAAATACATCAGTTAGACTAAATAATCCTGTGTGCCTGTTATATTAGTGACTCATTTCAGAAGATGAGCTGTAGGCTGCATGTGAGTGTTGTCTAGTTCTTATGGACCACAGTTTATAATTTTCTTCCTCCATTTGGATATATGTACTAGGAAACCAGGCAATAAACAAGTAGCTCATTTCAAGATAATTTTGGCCGTAAGCCTTATGAACTCTGCATGTGTAATTATGTGTCGCATTTGCAGGCTTCTCAGGGCTTGCGTTGGACTCCACATGTTCCAACCTATTTGCCAACTGCACTGATGACAATATTTACATGTTCAACGTTAGTGGCCTGAAAACAACACCAGGTAAGGAAAAAATTAAATGAAATGAGAGAATAATTCATTCTTGTAGTTATATCATGCATGTTTCAAAAGTTGAAACAGCTTTGTAGTAAGTGACCAACATGTTTTTATAGTGGACTTGACAAGGTGGCAAATGTGTGTGTTACCTCAGCATTGCAATATGTGGCGCAATATAGCTTTTAATTTATGTAGCCAGGTATGTTCATGGTTGGCCTCACACAAAATGTGTAATTTTATTTGGCCTCCACTAATTTATTGCAGTATAAATCTGATTAGAAATGCTGAAGGCCGCAGTGACTTCTGTAAATGGACAGATTATTAGTGAGCTTAACCTGCAGTATGATTCCAGAAGACTGATCAAATCACTTTCTACAATGTATAATATAGGATGTTGCAAAGGTTAAATAAACTGGTGAAATGGTGGTGGAAAGGGGAAATTAATGTAACAGTGCAACAACTCTACAATCTACAGAATAGTCATAATAGGGCATAACTCAGTATTCACTGGGCAGTACATTGACCGTTCCAGATTGGGTATATTCTGTTCCTACAAGAGCCACAGGGTAAGATTGTACCATGGCATCTGAGCCGTCAACCTGTTGTCAAACTGGGAATGTCGAACAGCCGGGAAATTCTCCAGTAGCACATCATGTTTGTAACCTCAAGTGGATGTGCTCGCAGAAAACAATGTGTTCCAAGCCAAACACCATTATAAGTACACGCTGGCAAAGCAGGCCCTCTGTGTTAATGTGACAGAATAAATAAACAAATGAACCTTTAATGCTATTACAAGACCATTTGTCTTCAGAAAAGGATTCATGAAGGACTCACCACTGACATTTAAATGCAACATTAATGAAATAAAATGGTATTGTGTTCTTTTTCAAGCTGGCTCTGGCTACATTTTTGTGTTTTTCTGTTCAGTGGCGATTTTCAGTGGCCACCGCAATTCCTCATTCTACGTGAAATCCAGTGTCAGCCCTGACAACCAGTTCCTGGCCAGCGGTTCCAGTGACCACAACGCTTACATCTGGAAGGTTAGGCCCCTTCTTTTTTATCTGTGACCATACCTAGAAGTGTTATTTCAGGCGTGGGTTAGGATGAATGGAGGAGGCATAAAAGATGATGGGGGTCATGCGGAGAACTGTCCCCTTGCTGGTCCTAGTGTCTCTTCCATTTTTTGTCTGCGGTCCTGTGCTGTACCAAGAACTGCCCTCCAGGGAAGTTATCCCTGAGTCTGTTAACGTGTGCAGACCTGAGAAGCCCTTGGAAAGCTTGTCTGGCTGCCTGAGCTCCATGCACTCCTGTTCAGCCTGGCTGAAACATGTTGGTTCACGGGAACAGTGCTCTGTGCAACTTCATACATTTTTGTTTTTTTTTGTCAGTTGTGTAACCTCGCTGTGACCTTTTTTTGCTCCAGATATCTGAGCCAAACCAGGCTCCCATGATGCTTCAGGGCCACAGTCAAGAAGTCACCTCGGTGGCGTGGTGTCCCACAGACTTCACAAAGGTAACTCACTGATAGCTTTTTCTTTTCTTTTCGAGTGTGCTTGGCTTTTTTTCTTTTTTACCATGGTCAGTGAAGGTTTGAAATTCAGACAATCGTCCTTACACAGCATTGCAATTGGTGCAGTCATGGTCATCAGAAGAATGACATGTGAGTGGGACAAATTATGTGGAGTGTGGGGTTTTTCCCCCTGATGTCATTTTAACTGAGTAGATGTCATTTTCAGTATTCATGTGCATTTTAACAGGTGGCCCACTGGAGTAGGGAGACATTTAGTTCCGTTCAGTCATACATCCTGACTTCAGAGCAAGCTGAGCTGAGCATTCTCCTAGAATGACAGAAATTATGCTGTGTTTGGGTTTAAACTCACATAGCCTACTGTTGCCTTAACTGAAGTATCCCAGTTTTGCCCCTAAACAGGCTACCACCTGTCATGGCCAGTTAAATCTAGAAAGCAGAGATACGTCCACTCTCTTCCATGACATTAAGGTTGATGTTAGCATTTTTTTGTTGCCTATAAAACGGCAGGTAGGCATAGACTACTTCTGTTACCATAACTAGGCAGCTGTTGCCAGATAACATATGTAGCATACAGCTTCTAAAATGGCTAAAGTAAAATTTATGGTCCTAACTTATTTTTAAAAAGTGAGTGGAACTTGTCCCTCTCTGATATAATGGTTTTGATGCAAATGAGTACAATTCATCAAATGATCCCTGATAAAACTGCTTGTGTGAATGTCCTGTACATTGGTGTTGGAGTAGGTGTCACATCTTCTCTTCTCATTATACACATTGTTAGCTATTCTTGTGATATCACCTGAAATAAAGGTGACTGATGTGGAGAGTGTGTGTGCACCGGATAATCTCGTCTAGTTCTCTTGTCAGATTGTTTCCTGTTCCGATGACAACACTATCCGTATCTGGAGGATAAACCGCGGTGAAGATGGAGCGCGCTCCACCGTTGGCGAGGCGAACCTCGTGGGGTGGGCGTGTCCCAAAGTGAAATCAACAAGTCCTGTTCATCCTGGTGAGTCGTAAAAGATGGAAAGGGGATGTATGTTTAGCTGGAGGTAGGGTGACCACCCGTCCCGCGTAGCGCGTGCGCGTACAGCATTTGAAGCCCAATTCATGCGTCCCGCAAATTGAGACGGTCACGCATTAACCAATGCTTGCTTAAAAAAAAAACAGTTGGTCGCTCTATGTCCTGTAGCCGGTTGCACCAGTTGAACGTAAGTTCCATCTTAGCTTAGTTCTAACGTAAACTGGCACTACGTTGAAGTTTACGAGCTAATAAAATTTATCGGGTTGCACCACGCTAAATAGTTTCAACAGAACACTAAGTTATGACTTAAATTACACACTAACTTACACCCCCCCTCTCCCTAGGTGTAAGGTCTGTCATAGGTAATTTGTTAACATGGTTTTCTCATTTAAATGGTGGGAATGTTACATTTAACAAAGTATAAGTCGAGAAGAGTTACATACGCAACCCGATTACACACATTTAATTTACTTGAGCGGTGTTGGAATGATGTTTGTATTCACTGGAAATAATATGGACCTAGCAGTAGCCTACAAATAGGCTACCAAACATCTACCTATCATTATCACACAAAGCATACATTTCATTGCTGTGGACTGATCTGTTATCAGAGATTTCATTAGCCATATTTACATTACATTACATTACATTTGGCTGACGCTTTTTAACCAAAGCGACTAACAACATGGTAAACAGTAAGTTTTAGAACAATTCTCACAATTTTAGGACAGTTTAAAAAAACATTAGAGTACAGTACAAATAAGTGCGTCGGTGAGTGCTGTTTTTAACAGTTACTTGTCAGTTTAAAATGGCTGGTGAGTGCTAGGATCAGTAAGACTTGTTGTAAGTGTTGCTATGAGAGTAGATGTTCTCTAAAGAGCTGGGTCTTCAGGAGTTTTTTGAAAGTGGAAAAGGATGTCCCTGATATTTGAAAGAGTGTTAATGTTACCGTTACCTTCACTAACGTTAAAGGAGAATTCCGGTGTGGAAATGCAGTGGAAATGCATGGATTCCAGTTTCTTCCAGTAGCAGCAACTGGAATTCATGCATTTCCACTGAATTATTTTTGGAATCTGATCCCTTATCATACCTGTTCATTCTTACTTCGTTGCTTTCGACTCATCGTGACTAAATTCAAGATGGCTGCAAGCGCTAAACTTCGTGGAAGATACTGTCTGTATAAATCGTCTTGTAAGTAAACTACCAGTGCTTTTTCAAAGTTCTCAGTGTCTCGTTTTTTAAATGTCAGGGCCCTCGGAAGTCTACCAATGAAGTGTGGAGATACATTGAGCCTCGTAAATGGGTGTAAAACAGTGATTTATTTGCATGGCTAGCCCGATGCGAAGCACCACTATTGAAAAAGCTGTTGGTAGCATCGGCTAACTAGCGCCAGATTTTGGAGTGCAGGGGACAAGCCGAGATGGGCTATGAGACATACGTTCACACTCGGTATCATGTTTCAATACACTTTAGGTCAATATCACTCCGGAATTCTCCTTTAACGTTAGCCATCCACTGCATAGCCTACGTTAGACCAAGTGGTGGCTGAAATATTCCCAAAGCACATATGCAACAAAATAAAGTCTGTTATTTACAAATACAGGGTTATTTTATTCCATACAACAAAGTAATTGCGGAGGAAGTCAAACCCAAATGTGGCTTTATCATACATTATTTACAGTGAAATTTAACGTTACCCAGAACACTGAACAGTTTTTTTCCCCTGCGCTTTTTTTAACTGTTCCTGTGGTGTTGAACAACTACAATTTTTCTTTACAAACTTATTGAATTTCCCCTTGGGGATCAATAAAGCATCCATCCATCCATATAATTTACTTAAATTGTAATGAAAAATAAATCAAATTAAATAGCTAAAGTAAATCGTAAGTGGAAGGGCACATCTGTCAATTCATTGAATGTTCAAAGTATAATGAATCATCAGCAATTAGGCTACACATGTTTAGGGGAATAGGGCATTATTAATATACCATAGAATAGAATATAGAATGTCTTCATTTCGTTGTACCTGTGACAATGACAAATAAAGTGCATTCCTTGTTCAGTGCAAAAGTAGCAATAAATAAGTAAACAGCCATGTAAGGTGGTATGTGCTAGAAATGGGTAAACCAATGAGTCTGCCCATGAGGTGGGGGCAACGCCGCGCCAGGCAGTGTCCCACATTGTCCCTCAGAAACATACCCTTTGTCCCCCCTTGGGCTTATTAGCAGGTGGTCACCCTAACTGGGGGATTACTCAATTATCTCACAAACTCACTTTTAACACTTTTCTTGCACTGGATGTTGTCATTTTCGAAGCTTTTGTAACTATGGAAAGGTATTGGGTGCTTACAGTTAATTATTTAGTTAAGTAGCAGCTATTTATTTATTTATTTATTTATTAAATTGCCATTAAAGCTTTAAATGGCACATACTGAGGTGTAAACGTCATACAACAACCTTGGCGTAATGTTTGCGCTCTCTTTCTGTGTCTTTCCCTGTCAGGTACTTTGAATAAGTGTGAACTCACCCCAGCCAAGAGTCCTCGCACAGACAGCCTTGGGCCCCTGGCCTCCCCCCAGCCAGCTGCCTGTGCCCCGAGTGGAGCTGACCTCCCTCTCCCGTCCAGCACCCCTGGCCCGCTGGGACACAAAGCCTTCACCCCTCCCCGAAACCCCCCCTCCTCCAGCGCCTCCATTCGCCAGTGGCTCTCCCGCACCCCTGGGTCCCCTGGCGGATCCCCTGCCGATCAGCTCACCCCGCCGCTCAGGAAGGTGCTCAGCCCATGCCCCCAGAGCCCACAGCCTCGCCTGGGCGCGCCGTCGCCACCCGAACGCCGTGCCAAGCGTCGCCTGGAGACGACCGCAGACGGGGATGCCTGCTGCCGTGACGAGGGGTTGTGCGGCTGTGTGTCGGAACTCAACCCGACGGCAAAGAGAGGCCGGATCCAGGGCTTCGGGGAGAGCGGCCCTGGTGTGGCCCAAAGAGGTGAGGCCCGAGACGGGGTGGAGAGGGCAGATGAGCCCTCCGCTGTGGACCTGGAGGGGAAGCAAGGGTCCGGTTCACACTCGGAGGCGGATAAGGAGAACAGCTCCTCGCTTGCAGCTGGTTGGCTGACCGTTATGGGACGGGCACAGCAGAAAGGACACGGCACACTCTCGCCCTCTTCCAGAAGTCCCGGCTTGGGAAAGAGACAGGAGAAACGGACACCGGCCTCTCCGGTAAGTGCCCTAACACAGTCAGTCACACTACCAAATACATTCCAAGCACCTCCTCTTCCTTCTTTGATACATTCTACTATTCACATGGCAGTCGTCAAGCCATAATTATGCACACAATTCATACTCGCTCATATCTTAACCTTGTCCTCTAGCCCCAAAAAGTTGGTCACTTTTTTGTATCTCTTCTATCCTCACTCATCCTGTATTTCTGTGTTTAGTTAAAAGTGTGAGTTGTTGCAATGCTGCTTTGTGTGAAGTGAGTGTGTGTTTGTGACGATTCATTCACGGACTTAGACCTTAGGGGGTACATCAAGATTCAATTTCAATTTTCAATTTAATTTCACTTATAGAGCGCCAAAAAATTACACATGTCTCATGGCGCTTTACAGAGTGTTAAAACATTCAGAGAGAGCCCATGAGTAACAGAGGCGAGGAAAAACTCCCTAGAGTTGGAGATGCATGTAGGAAGAAACCTCGAGCAGATCCACGTCTCAAGCGCCTGACCCATCTGCCTAGGGTCAGTTACAGGGCAGTAAGTATGTGTATACATGATAAATGAGGTTAGTTAGGTGTGGAGAATAGAACATGGTGTTTAAAGCCACCTGAGGTATATGTTACAAAGAGGATTCACAGAAACACTCTTAAGCTTTTGCTGGTTTTTGACCCCTCTATTCTCTGACCACAGACCCTGCGCTCTCCTCAATCCATGAGAAAGATCTCCTCCTACTTCCACAAGAGGACTCCAGAATGATCTTACACAGACTCTTCCAGGGAGAGGACACTTTTCTATGGGACTCTTGGATAATGCACACAAGTTATGTTTATCATTTTATTCAAGGAACACACTATGTACCTCACATACAAGGTGTTCCTGTTTTTTTTTTTTTTTTTTAATTCCGTGTCCTGATGTATGTATTGTATATTTTAAGTGGGCAGGGGTGATTTGAATCCAAAAGATAAATTCTCTAAGTTGTATGTCTTGCATTTTTTTTTTTGCATGGCTTTGTATCTAATATGGTGTGTTGTGTGAAGTTGGTGTGGTTTGAATGTGCACATGTAAAAAAAATGAAAGCCTCTTCGCCTGTATACATTTTTATATGTAATTTGATCATTTGATAGTGAATATTGTTGCAGTGTTGTACAAGGTCATTTGTGTATATGTACATATCTCACTGTGTATATTGACCAAAGCTGTCTTGGAAAAACTCTTAACGTTATAAATAAATGCAAGCACTTTGGTTTGCACACTACCTTTTCTCAGTCAGTCATTGTTAACTAATGTGCGACTATTACTGCACTGTTTGGTGTATGCTGTGTCACAGGACTCTGGGCCACGGTGTGCCAGCTGTTACCTCTTCAAAAGGCAAGCCCTACTGAAATCAACTTTGAAAGACATTCCACCCCAAAAATCAAACAGCAGTAATACAGGTGACTAAACTTATGGCTTTGCCCCCACCCCCAGAAAGTGACTGATCATGCTAATTTGAAGTACATTGATGTACACCATTTTGTTTGGAGAATAAAGCAGAGGATGAGGAAACTGAAATGCAAACTTTATACAGATGGTCCTGAAGTTATCAATGTGCTTATTGTAGCAGGATGATCCATATAACTCAGACTATTGTGGGGAATAACTGCACAATTTTGGCATCCTTAAAAGGAGTTCACAGACGAAGTTGTTCAAGCTGCCAGGGTATTTAATAGGCCACACATTTTTTTTTATTTTTAAAAAGGCGGTGATTGCAATCATTCGTTATTAGTCCACCTTAATTATTTATTATTGTATGTTAACGATGGCAATTTGACTTTTTTTTACCCACTATCCAATATCCGTAGTAAACCAACTAGCCAACGATTACACCTAACTAGACAACTTGCGTGAGAGAACCAGAAAATCCATTATGTACAGTAATACCAACATCTTTTTTCTCTTAGCAAACTTTCTTTGAGAATGACATTGTCATGCAGCTCCTCAGTTTCTATTGGACAACGCATTTCGTAGCCCATCGAGATTGGATATTGTTGCCGCCCATCAATGACGCATTGTGACACAAGTACAGAATGTTATTCAACGTCGAGGAGACGCTCTACAGCTGTTTATGATTCTTCGGCATGGACGGTACACTCACCTCACCTGCACGGATATGAACCTACTTTCCCGGCCAATTAAGCTTTTGTGGTGAAGATAAGCCGTGGACATTAAAGTATACGGTTTAATATGACAGTTAGAGTGCTATACTTGTGATAGGTTAGCTGGTACAGTTGCGCGTTTTAGTAAAGCAGCTGAACAACTTGTCAACATTCTGTTCTATGCTGGAACGGGATGACGCGGCATCAGAAAGCAGAATTCTCACCATTGGAGCATGTGTTACAATGTAACGTCTGAGATGTCGAGGCTACTTTGTTGCTATTTAATATAGGCTACTGGTGAAACTACTTGCATTCATTTTTTGCCTTCACGGAAACGGTATATTAAGCCGACACAGAAACCTGTAGATTGTTCGGAAATGACAACGCAACTAAGTCTGACTAACGTTAACTGACAACTTGACTCTCGGTTCCTTGCTTTGGTTCCTATTTTGGGAATATTCGATGGTTTATTGTACCGATGTCATTGGATGACTTTACCACTCTATACGGTTAATTTTGTAAACAGTCCAGCTAGCTGCCAGCGGCCAAAGAGATGCGGGCTCTTGGAAGAAACTGTTAAAAAGAACACAGAAGACAAGGGGACACCGTCTAACCAGTGTGTCCCTGTATTTTCTCTTGAAAAGCCTGCTGATAGTCCTCAAACAGCTAATCCTTTCTTGGAAAGCTGAACCTAGCCGTCAGCCGCACTTGTCAAAAATAATTCACAGTGAATGAATCAAAATGTCGGCTATCACCGCGTCTGAGAAAGTGGACGGATTCACCCGAAAGTCGATGAGGAAGGCCCAGAAACAGAAGAAATCTCAAGGCTCATCCCAGTTTCGGACTCAGAGCGCCTGCCTTGAGCTTTCCACCCTTCCTCAGCTCAAAGGTAAGAGGATGAATGGTTCTTGAAATAGTCGTGCTAGCCTACTACAACAGTGTCTTGTCGGTAACCTGCGAGGTCCGGGCATTGTGATATGCATCGCATCCAAACCAGCTAGCCAGCAGGGCCACTGCTACTGATATTTTTGCAATTTCATTATATCTCTCATGAATTCACACGCTTTCCACAGACACCTGTTGTAGTTGTCCTGGGTAGACCATTTTGCGATGACTGTAAAGTGGTGACTTATTAATTATACGCCACAAAGCTAGGCCTGGCACGTTTGAGGTCTTGTCTTAAGTTTCATGTTATCGTGTGTATCCACAGGCCTATTAGAAAATCCCAGTCAGCGGTTCTTTGAAAATTGACCAAAATGTTCTCTGCATTTCTTCTGTTGCCACATTCGCGCTCTCAAGTTTGGTGCACTACAGCCTCTCAAGATTCACGTTTCGGCTGCTGAGTATAGACAATCCTAAAGAAATGCTTCCTTGTTTTCGTCCTCTGCCCTGACAAAATATTGGCAAAAATCGAAAGCCAACTTCCCTACACAAAGACAGATGTGTGGTTGCCCCATCATCTGTCTCCAAAGGACTTCCATCTAATTAAACAGACATACTCAGTAGTTCTCAGAGTGGACTGTTGGGGTTCTAGGTAGTTGGAGGCTGCCTGCCCATTTTCAAACCATTTGTTGTGATATATAGTGGAGAAACAGCAATGTGTTCTGTGTGGGGGCACATTAAATGCATAATTTATCTGGGTACCTATAGGTGGTCATCAGAAAGACAAGTAGGCTATATTTGACCCTGCAGTTGTGCTGAATTGGAGCAATTGTCGGTGCCTTATGCGGGCAGTAAACTAAGAACGTGCAGGGTTACCCACAGTCCTCTTCACCAACAATAGATGATCAGAATAAATATTTGAATCACAACTTGACCCCCAGTGAAAAGTGAAGGGCACACCTTGCTCTCCCAGAAGCAGAAGAAATCTTTAGGTTTACTCCTCCAGTGTCAGTATACCAGTTACAGGTGACGTTGGCCACCAAGGGAGGAGCTGGAAGAGAGAGTGTGTGTACCAAGCAAATAAATGGACGTGCACGTGAGAGTGTTTGTAGAGGACTGTGTGTGAGGGTAGGTGGGTCTCTGACCTGTAGTTCAGCTTTGCACTGTCTCCTTTGGACAGAGTAAGAGTGATCATTACCTTCTCAGCCTTTGTTCCACCTCGGTTTTTTGTTTTTGTTTTTTTTAAAAAACCTCCATAACACCTCAAAATCAAAACCCCTCTATTTGTGTGTGTGTGTGTGTTTGTAAGCTACATGCACACACCCATATCAGTGCTTTTACGCTCTTACAAATGGGAGAGGTTTAGGATTCGACCTTTCAGGCCTGAGCTGTGGCTGTTTCTAGCAGGATCCGTGAAGGGTGGTTTGCCGTGGGCTTGTTGATTTCGGCTTGAATGTGGGCAAGTCCGGACACCAGCCTGGTGAAAGAGCTGGGGGAAGGGTGCATGCGCTAAGGCTGTGCCTGTGGCTTGATAAGAAGAAATAATAAGGGACTTAGTACCAGAAACACACGGGTAGATGACTAATACGTTTTCTAGGCAAGCACTCAACACCTCCACTCTTGGTGTATGCAGTGTCTATAACAAACCTAACTGTGTGTGTGTGTGTGTGTGTGTGTGTGTGTGTGTGTGTGTGTGTGTGTGTGTGTGTGTGTGTGTGTGTGTGTGTGCGCGCGCATGTCTGTCTGTCTGAATTTCTTCTCAGTGTTAGACCAGTGATTGCATGTCTGCTCTGTGTTAACTGTTGTAAATCATTACGCCTTTTCTTTGCACAGGGCTGTGAGGTTTAGCTTTGTGTGTGTTTTAAGGAAGTGTGATTCTGACGTAGTCTGCGGTTTTCGCTGGATAGCTCTGTGGATCTCAGACCTAATCGGTGAACAGAGGTGGATTAGGGTCATTTTGTGTGTGTGTGTGTGTGTTTGTGGAGGAAAGATGTCTGTTCATTCATGGTGTTGTAGCACGTGTTTGAGCTTTAATGCACCCATGGAAATAGTTCCTATGCACTTACTGGTGTGGGGTAGAGGCGGCTTTGATTCCTTGCATCTAAATGCCAGGAGGCTCACTGTGTGTGTGTGTGTGTGTGTGTGTGTGTGTGTGTGTGTTTTTGTGTATGAGATCATCTGAATCAGATGATGGATTCTCTAATTCCATTAATGGTTTCTATTTGCTTGGTTTGTTAGCTTAGTATTCCATTTGACCCATAACCTATTGAGCCACATGAGGAATTTCTGTTCAAGAGTGTGAAATTCCATTGTTTTTTGTCCAGAGACAGGCAGGAAATAAGACACAGCTAGTAATCCTAATATATGGAAGTTGAGGTCTTCCTATGATATAGATTAGTGTCATCTTGTACGTCTTAACTGCTATTGTTCCCAGGACAGACAATGCCAGTGTCATTTGCAACTTGTTGTCAAACACATTGTTGATTAGAAGTTGATATATTTATAGTTGACTCAGAAGTGAGCAGAAGTTATGTGGAAATGGTAAGCTTGCCGTTTAGCTGACTTGGACAAGGGGAGGAGTGTATAGGTCTAATTGAGTGCCTGTCACTGCTGATGTGTGGATGCAATTCATAAAGTTTTTTTGTTTCCCTTCAACGAAATTGACAAGCAGCTGTAAGTAGGCTAAGCATGCTAAATTCGACATCCAAACAGTATTCTAACGTTAGCTTTGAGATACTGCTTGATTGCATAAGGGCAATTCCATGCAAAGGTCATCCTTAACATGGAAAAAAAAAAGTTGTGCATACGCAAATAGAACTGTTGTTAAAATCTTCATTTAGGTCTATATTTTATTGTTTGTAACTGATCTGATTGAATTTGATGGAGAATTACACTCTTTTTACATAATAAATATGGTGTGCAACCATACAGAAACAACATTTTTCACATGGTAATATTATACATATTTAAAAAGTGGATAAATGGACCCAAGGTTCAAACAAATTGTGTAATTTGACAAATTCCAGATTGACAAGGGAATGGTAGAGTAATGTCTATGCTCAGCTTGCCTTTAAGAGCACAACTCCTTACATTTGTAAGGCTTTTGTTTTTAAGTCAGCAAGTTCCATGGCCATGTCACATCCATAACGTTTTATAGGAAAAGTTTATGCTACACATACAGTGTTGATGCGACAATGTCCATAGTGTCTGTGCAAAGCTGATTTATATCAATGTAAAGTGTGATGACCAAATTGTGCCCCTTTCTTACTTTTACAAGACTGGAGACTTTGTTATACCTCAAAGCCGATAAAACGTCTGTTCTGGTGGCATGTCAATTTCAACGCATTTCACCTTAGTGTTTAGGCCTACAATTGACATTTCAAAGATTATTAGGTTGAGCAAAACCACAAGGAGGCCTTGCCTAACTATTAGCAAAACAAACATAATATTTAAATACCTCCAGTGATTAGCCTAGCCATAGCCTATTTTCAAGTGGCCTAATAACAAAAATCTGAGCGATTATCTTCCTGTAACTGTCATACTGTTGTTGTACAGTAACTGGATTATCGTGTTAGCTGGTGAAGATGGCTGACTTTGCAGCTGGAGTTAACATAGCAACCTCCTTCTGTTGCAGATCTGTTCAGCCTGCCGCTCACGTCTGCTTAACACAGTTTAATTTTAAATGTGACGCGATATGCCAGCATTTGAAGTGTCAGGTCCTCTGTACCCACAGAGTAACATTAGTAACGGCAGCAATAAACTAGATGTACCGCATAGCGGTACAAAATATGACCGCCTCTCAGTCCTGCATATTCTCTTCGCAAAAATAAATCACGCTTGTCAATTTGTCTCCATCTCCTACTTCTGCTACTGTGCATACAAATGAGTGTGCATATGTGAGTTTGCTTTTGTTTATAAGAGTGTGTGTGTGTCTGTGTCTGTGTCTGTGTCTCTGTGTGTGCATGTGCGTATGCGTGCCTGTGTTTGTGTGTTTATGTGTGTGTGTGTGTTTCCATGCGCACATGCGTATGCGTGCCTGTGTGTGTGTGTGTGTTTACGTGTCTGCATTCATGTGGGTGGGTGTTTGTGCATGTTTGTGTGTGTGTGTGTGTGTGCTTGCCTGTCTGCATGTGTTTATGTGTGTGTGTGCTTGCCTGTCTGTATGTGTGCGACTGTGCGTGTGTGCGTGCGTGTGTGCGTGTATGTACTTTATGTGTGCAAATCACAAATGAGTGGGTATGGGTTAGGTTGATGTGGGCTCTTGAGACTAACATACCATAAATATTTTGTCATCTTGGGTGCAACGGTTCAGGTAGGGCTAGTTATTTAGGGGAGTGGCCACCAAGTTTCATGTTCCCTGGTGTTTCAGTAACCCGGAATCACTGACCAAAATTGATGACGGTAAAAAAAAAAAAAAAAATATATATATATATATTTTTTTATATTTTAAATGACTTGTTGTCCTGATTCTTCCTGTGGATCTTAGTGGGCACTGAGGAAGCAATAATTTCATCGCTAGTTTTTCATGATTACTATTTCAATTGTTCATATCAAAATTCACTACTTAATTATGTGTTTTATGTAGTTTGTCGAGGACTGGTTCAGACACATCACATCCATAACGTGAAACCGCCACATCCATAACGCATAGTTTTGTTTTTCCTACATAATGCATTATGAAAATGACGCATAGTTTCAAAAACACACTTTTTGTGTTCATTCAAGTCTCCTTCATGCTACATATATCATAGTTTTGCCAGTTTCCTTCAATATTCACAGAGTTTGTAGAAAACCTGTAATCTCTCACAAAAGTGTGTCCATTTCATATCACATCCATAACGCTGATAAAATGCCTTGTATTCTTAGGATGAAATTGATTATATGAAATTTGAGGATTTCTCAGTATTCAGAGGACAGAGGTTACATTAAAAGTTATGCAAATTAATTCACTGATACTAATTTTGCCCCAACTCGAAGGCATTTTGTTTACCAATATGAGTTCAATTGTCACATCCATAACGCTGGAACTGCCCTATAACTTAACTTAGTTTAGTCTCTTCAATGTAGCCTACTATGTTGTGATAAGATCTTAGCAGAGTTAACTTTAATGCAGCAGTTTTGAACAAATTTGCGCAGCATGGTCATGATGCTAAGCGGATTTAATAGCAATTTAGCCAGACGTCTTCTATGTAATGCTTCTATGTGGCAACAACAATCCTTCAACAATCGTGAATATTTTGTTAAATGCACATACAGAGGAGGGGCAGGGGGCTACGAGAGAGAGAGAGCGGGGCGGGACAAGGAAAGGCTGCGTGCGTAAAAAGTCTCAATGGCAATGCAAGGATTTGATCTTATATTTAATTTAAATTAAATTAAATTAAATTAAATTGAATTAAATTAAACATAGAATATTTATGTGTGGCGGCCGATTTTTATTTCGTGGCGCCCCGCCACAGATTAGTCAATGTATGGGAAACACTGCAGTCGTTATTGTATGCGAAGTAGTACAACTTTTTTCCGCCCACACAGGCAACACAAGGCGACACACTAGGACTCTTCACATGTCTGCCTTGAGGTCAGCTAGGTGTAGCCTACATTTGCCTTGAAGTGTGTTATACAGTAGTCCCACACACCCACACATAGCCTATCACTCACACGTGTTCTTGTCACCTCTGTCACAATATGTGACAAGCCCCGAGGAGAACTCACCAGTCCCACCCTTCTCTCTCTTTACTGGCTTCACTTTTTATACTAATGACCTCTGAAGCAGGGCCCAGACAAAACCAGTCCTAAAAGGCACTTTAGTGAAGTCATGTGAGATTAAAATCGGCTCCCTTCGCTTTCATACAGGCCATCCTCCATGGGTATTCCTCAGAGGCATGTAGAAGCCACAATGCTCACAATGGTTTCATCTGTTGCGGAATGTCAACCATCAGGTTAGCATTACAAGTCAGATCGAGTTCTGAGCTGTGCCGCAAGCAAACAGACTCGTGAGTTTTATGGAATTGTTGTCGTGCCATCTTGCCGATCTTCACATTCATGCTGATCTGGCAGAAAGAACACCTCTGTTCTCTCTTCCAGCTGTTTTAAAATGTTGTGCGGCCTCTCTGTATGGATTGAGTTCCCATGACGAGAGGCATCCATCATAGTAATGTCATTTGTCAGCAAAGTCACAGAAAACAACTACAAGCAGCATTAGCAATAACGTTAGCATTAGCGTCGTCATACGACACTCCCAGTTGTATACACTCAGTCCGTACAACTAACCCACAGTACACTGTGAGTCTTTATTGTACCTGGCCAGCTACTGGTTACCAGACAAATGCAAACCTATGTCCATATCTCTCTCCTGTGGATTGTGTTTGCCAGGTTTTGCCTCACATGTTCTTGTTCTTAATGGTCTGTCCTGGAGAAATGTTGCCAGGTGTGTGTGTGTGTGTGTGTCTCTCTCTCTCTCTCTCTCTCTCTCTCTCATTGACATTACTGCTGTCTCATGGTGAACTGTGGATGAAAATATCCCCGGCAGGCGATTTAAGTGGTGTGTGTTTGGGTGAGCATGCATGCTGATGAACACTTGTGGGAGGCTGACAGATGTAATCATTCAATGTACTGTAAGCATTACATAAGACACACACACAGAATTGTCTCTGAGGCATGTGTGTGTGTGGGGGGTCTATCATTCTGCCTCATGCACTCTGACAATCACTCAAACCACTACAACCAGGCCCTCATGCAGCCACAGAGAGAGAGAGAGAGGCCCCCACACCCTTGCCTCTTCCCCGAGCAAGCTTCACCTCAGACAGGCACAGTGAGCCTCGTCTTGCTTTAAAAAGACAGAAGGACAAGCTGAGAAGAGGGGGGATGGAGAGATTTTGCAGAAGTGTTCTAGTGACAGCCAGCCCTCCCATTTTTCTGTTGGGGTTTGCCAGCACTTCAAAGTTCAGGGAAATGTCAGGAGGCAGTAACATTCTGCTGCTTTTCTCTCACAGCTGTGTGTTTGTGTGCATGTGTGTGTGTCTACCTAAGAAAGTCCTCAGAAATGTCCAGTCAGGAACATCTCCACAGCTCTTGGGAACTCTTAACAGTGGGGCTCAGACAATGCTCGAATGCTCTATTGACCAAAGCGATAGTGGGCCGTAGATTTCAGCGAGTCATAACCTAGGGCTGATATGTAGCCTAGCATTAGCATGGACAAGGTCAAGCTCAAGGTCAATTTCACTGGACATTGCCATAAGAAAGCTCTGTAGGTACAGTAGCTTCAGGTTGCGAAATATGGTTCTCCATCTGCAGAGGCTGCTCTGAACTAAACTGGAATCCCTTTGAAATGTCCTTTAGGAGTTGGTTCATGGTCAGACTAACTAGCTGCATTGCTGTGGTTAGAGCCTCTGTGAAAGCTAGGGAGAGCTGACCTGAAATCAGTGCTGCCATGAGAGGCGGAATTTAACCGAGGAACATTCTGGTTGGTGAAGGCAGTAGAGGTTATTACACCTCCTTGTGTGTTTGTGTGTGTGTGTGTGTGTGTGTGTTTGTGTTTGATGTGCAGAGCAGAAGTGTAAAAAAACCAAAACATGCCCATATTCCAGCTTCATCAGTGGTGATTCTTGAGTGCACTTCGTCTTTGACCGTGCTTGCCTCTGTTTTCACTGTCACTTTGACACCTTAAACTCAATGCACCACTGGAGACATGTGGCCAAAGCATTATTTGATTATTGGATTGGACTCCTATCTGTTCTCATTCCTGTCGCCTGTGTCCCAGCCATAACTGAGGAATGTGCTGAACATGAGAGCGTGTGTGGGAGAGAGAGGTGAGCCACGGCAGCAGACATGTGTTTCCTCTGGACGGTGCCGCCTGTAGGCTGCGGTACACCCCTCATCTTTGCCGGTGTTGGTTTGCCGGCTGCTCGGAGGAGAGAGCTGTTGGAAAGGGCCTGCAGAGAGTGTTCTAAAAATGGCTCCTCTCTGCTCAAACCTGTGGTGGGAAAAGGCAGTCAAGACAGCTGTGTGTGTGTGCGTGCATGTGCGTGTGTGTGTATGCATGCGTTCTGTTTATGACCAACCGAGCCGCTGTAACAAACCGTGACTCACAGTGCCCTGTTGCTACGGCAACTCGGAAAGCCTGGGGCCTCTAATGGCAGCACTCTGCGCGGATGACTGACAGGCCCTCCTCTTTATGACTCACCCTCCGAGTGTGTGTGCGAGAGAGAGAGAGTGTGTGTTAGCCTGCTTACCTGCACGTGTACACCTGGTACGTGTGTGTAAATGGTCGGGAGAAGGGGGGACTAATGAATAGTGGCATATCAAGGAGAGTTGCCATTGTGCCAGACAGCTTTCATGACTAACTTCATACACACGCTCAGCTGCAGCACTCCCCGAGACTTTCTCACAGAAAGAGGGGGACGGAGAGAGACAGAGAGAGACAGGGAGACAGAGGGAGAGAGAGGGAGGAAGGACGAGTGAGAGACACGTGAGAAGTCGAGCAACAGAGCAGACTTTCAGATCTGTTGCATAAACGGTTATTCTTAGCCCTCCTCTAGCGCATATCCAGGATAGCAGAGGTGTGTGTCTGGTGGAGCAGTGGCCTCCGTGGCATGTCTCTGACTGTAGCAGGCGGCCGGCCGGCCGGCCCTGCATGGAAACTCTCTCGGCTCCCCAGCGAGCCGGGGGCCTGAGGTCAGCTCTGCTTTAACCACCAGACTCACAGGCCAGAGGCCAGCGCCTGAGAAAAAATGGAACATAGTGTGTGTGTGTGTGTGTGTGTGTGTGTGTGTGTGTAGTAGTAGTAATGGTGTGTGTGTGTGTGTGTGTTTGTGTTTGAGTGAGTTTAACATGCATGTGTGACTGTGGCTGAATATGTGCACATGCTGCAGCTGAGCCCTGTGGTGTCCCTGGTTATCTGTACTTCACGAGTCTTCTTGAACTTGCTCTCAACCCATAAAGATAACCCACATGCCTGTAGCTCTCTGCTTGTTTGGTCATCAAACACTCTCTTTTGCACACACACACACACACACACACACACACACACACACACACAGCAGACACCAGGCTGCTTTGTAAACCATTTCAAAATGATGTGACACCACAGCCACAATGCAAAGCCTGTGAATGAGAGCCGTGAAGAACGCCCTGCTGGAAACTTTACAGGAGTCGCAAGGGGCCTTCAGCCGACTGCACACCAGCACCGATACAAATGTCATCAGACTTAATTTCAGGAGCTTTCCTGTCGCTCGACTGGTAAAGCAGGGCTGCCCGTACCGTTAAAGAAATGGGCTTAATTACCTGCAAGCCAAAAATTACAGGTGCAGGTACATTACCTGTTCTGTTAATCAGTTTGGTTTAAAGGGTCTACTATGTTAATTGAATGTATAGAAGCATTCCTTTTTTGAGTGATTTTGTTTTCTGTTGGTTTACTTTGTCAGGTTTACTTTGCATAATAGCCTTTAGTGCTTTGCTGTTTATAATTTTGTGACATTCATTCATCCATGGAACCAAGAGTAATGTCCTCCCAAATGCAGTTGTGGAAGACTACATCCGATCCTTGTGGCTGGTCTAGTTACCCGTTTTGTTTTTTTCAGAGCAGAGTGTAACACATTTTTCAAAGGAGGAGCAGAAGCATTATGAATTATTTTAAAGATTAAGCAAACATTTGAGTGGGACATCACATTTTCATATTCATATTTAGTGAGAATAGGACAGTGATGGTAATGACGTGGCTTTTTGTCATGGATCTTGAGGGCACTTTTCTATAATGATTCAAGTGGCCTTAGGACTGTTTTACATGCCTGAGACCAACTTGAAAATACAATATAAAAAATGTGAAATAATCATTGCGTGTAGATACTTGATACCTCAACAGTAAGAGAATTTCTTATGTATCTATAATTTGATAGGTTAACTTTCAGTGTATTGCCCAACTTTTTAACACCCAGATATTTGAATTGATCCACTTTTTTTTTAATTGTTTGCCCATTTACAAAGATGTCAGGACACTCTCTGAGTTTTCACCTGTTTGTGAAAAACATTGTTACAGTCTTGTCCACATTCAATGTAAGACAGAAACTGTGTAGCCAATCAGGGACCTTATGCATTTCCTTTGTTAGTTTCATAGAAACCTCATCTGACATCTACTTTAGTGTGTGTGTCTGTAGCACTGGAGGTCTGGGTTCTGTCAGGTCACAGAGACCGAAGAAACTCTTCTCCTGTTGCATGCTGCCCCCAACCCCTGGGCCCTGCAAGCTGAGTGCCATGATGTTTTACGGTGTGTTGAAAGTCTGTTATTGGAAACTGAACGCGGGCAAGGCTGCCAAAGAATGCAGTGTCTCCTTTCGGATAGAGCCTTTCAGTTTGTCAGGAGTAGGTAATGCATAGTAATGGGGCTGTTTGTAGGTGTTTGTTAGTCTATTTGTTGTGGTGGTTTGTTGCTGTGTGTCTGTCTATGAGGACGCGCTGCAATTTGCATGTTCATCTTGAGTAAAAGTAGAAAACACCTACAGTTGTCAAGGTGTGTGAAGGGGTTGAGCAATGAGACCAGCCAGACCTGTTGGACTTCTGTTGACTGACACACACACAGACACACACACAAGCATCAGACACACCTGATTGCTGACATCTCTGTCCCTCTCAGCTTTGATTACCCATGATTCTCCCTCCCCCGTGCCTGACTGATATGACCAGACATGTAGGCCACACATCCAGTGCAGTTCACAGGGTGGAGACTCGCCTCCGCCTCCTAGCACTCTGGAACTCATTCTTGATGCCCGGTGTGAACATTTGACGTGATGAGAACGTCACTGGGGAAAACTAAACGCATCAAGGCAGGAGGTATTGTAATACCTCTGTTAAGAGCTGTTAGGCTGGGAAATAGTTTCGGGCCAATCACACGCCTGAAAGGACTGTGGCAGCATGCTGATTGGCTCTTCAGACAGGACAGTTCTCTGTTGTGGTGTATTAGCAGGAAGGTGCGCCCTATATTGCTCCACTGAGAATGCCAGGGTGTTTTGGTTTTTTTTTCCCCTTTCTTTTTCCGGAACAGCTGCAGCCATTATCGAGGATCAAGTCCGGCAATGTCCTGAGCTGCTTTGATTTTGCTGATCTGCCTTCCTCAGAACAGACACACACACACACACACACACACACACACACACCATCGCTCTTATCATTGGTTTTTGTGTACGTGCATGTGTTTGCATGTGTGTCTATCTGCCTGTTTGAGCTTGCTCATAGGTATATTGTACATCTCATGCATATTTGCGTTGGGCGCTTCTACCTGGAGGCTGCATACACTTCCAAACTAAGTCACCCACCCAGAATGAGTCTTCTTCTCCACCCGTCTTCAAAACAGACCCACGAAAACGGCGCTTACTCCCGCATGGTTATAAGATGACTTAGCAGCTCCTACGCCTCCTATGTCTGCTTCAACGTCCTTTCTTTCCGGCTCCATGAGATTCCATAAACAGCCCCGAGTTTATTTATGTTCCTCTCAGTAGGCCCAGATTGTGAGGAATCTGCCGTGGTGATGTGAAAGGAAAGAATCGCCCACGTGAACTCCTCCAAAACCTCTAGTGGTTATGGGGAGGAGGGGATGCCGAAAAAAGGTAGAAACGTGCTAACCAGAAATTCCCCAAAATGCCAAATCGCTTCTTTCTGCTCTTGGCTAAAGAGGCTTCTAGGTGATCCTTCACCCTACTCAATTTGTGTAGTCCACAGTCATTTTAAAGGTTTAATTTAAATACTCTGCTTTTATCTAAAACAACACTCACTTGAGGCAGGCATCTTCTGTGTGTTCTATGGGTATTGACCTTAGCACCTGGCCAATGCTACGCCTCAATGGCGACCAGATGACTAAGCGTTTCTGACATTTACAACGCATGACCTACCAGAACCATTTAATCCGCAGCAGTTCCACACTCTGCTTCCCGTGGCGAGAACGGCCCCGACCTGTCGAGCAGGCGGGTGTGTGGAGATTCCGTCAGGGCTTCTTCCACATCACACCCAAGGCCTAGTGCCTGGGATGGACCTGTTAGAACAAAGCCTTTGGATTAGTCCCCAGTCCCCCATCAGGTTTTAGCTCCTGAAGTTTTTAAACTCTATGGAAAGAGCTATTGATGCTCTCAATAGCTCAGTTGAAAGTTCTGACATTTACTTGAATTCCTGAGTAACCTAAGAAGCCCAACTGTAATCTAATAGATGTATTTGCTGTAGGGCTACATATTGGCTGTACTGGTTGTACCTTTATACCAAACAAGCTGCATATACTTACTCACATCAAATGAACGAAACCAAAGTGAGATCCCTCCAACAAAGGAGGAAAGCTTGAAAGGTTCTTGAAGGATGTGGCCTGATTGACAGCCAAACAATAGAGTGAAAGCTTGCAGCACTGACATTGAGAGTTCCAGAAGGCCTTTTCACACAGAGATCCCGCTAAATTTGCGGGAAGAGGGGACGTCTTTTTGCCGTCTTTTTGTGTCTGAAAGCGAGGTGAAAATTTGCCGGCCTGCTGATCTGTTCACATGATGCGGCATTTTGAGGAGGCAGGATCAGCTATAGTAAATTAAATTGTGACGTGCAACAGGGGGCGTGTAGAGTGATAGTCGTAGGCCTTATGTTAGTGATGAAATGAAGCTTTGGTGAACCACTGAACCACAGCAGTGTGAACCTAGCGACACTAGCTGAAAAGCAAAAAGATGGCCGCCACACATACATTTTTCAACATAAAAGTCCTTAGCAAACCAATATTTTTGGTTACATATACTGGTTTGGGTAAGGACTTTTATGTTGAAAAATCTACATGTGGCAGCCATATTGGATTTTTTCATTAGTGTTGCTAGCTTCACACCGCTATGGTTTAGTGGTTCACCAAAGCTTCATTTGCCCATCACCTACCTTATGTGCATGGGCCTTTAGATACAGCAGGTGTGTGATTTCAAAAACCATGGCGGGAGAACCGACTGCACTTTGGTCAGCTTGCATTTGCTTTGCTGATGCTGTTAGAATGTTAAATTCTTGCAATAGATAAAACGTAATTTGGAAGGGAAATTGAGGATAAGAGTTGCCCCTTGCGTTGGCCGTACAATGTACTGTGCTTACAATTTATTCATGAAATAATTCAATATTACAACAATTAAAATAGCTTGTGTACTGTCTTAATTTAAACATGATTCGCGCACAAATGATGGCCTAGGGCAAAGAGAATGGACATCTCAACATAAGGATACATTAGAAGATGATGATTAGTGTAAACTTTGTCACACGACGTAATAAGCAGTTCTTTAAAAACGCAACGTTCCATTCAGTCATAAATCATTCAAGCGTAGGCCAGGCCTGCTCATCATGAAAAGAAAACAGCAGCTTAATGTTTTCCAGGTGTTTAACAGTAGGCCTAGGCGCACTGTTAGCAGTTATGCCGAAGGCAGTGAGATTATTAGGCATTGCATCCTGTCACTCAACAACATCGAAGTTCGGGTTGATAAGATTCAGTTAATGCGGTATGGATGATCTCAAAGTTTGGGACAACCAAACAGCAGTGTAGGCAAAAGCAAATCCCTAATTGTTAGGTTACCATAGCTGTCTTTTTCTCTAGGCCTGGGCCTATCGGAAATCGCGACATAAGCACATTGGTTTCTGTTTTATTTTCTTTCTTGTTCGCGTGTTGGGTAGTGAAGCGATAATGCATTTAAAGCAGTACATCAGAGCCGATATGGCCAGAACTGCTGCTCTGTAAAGGTGTTTCTGTCCCACCCAAATTTGCTGAACTACTTGCGAAGTAGCCTATTCATCACAGACATCACATGTATCACACGAAAGAGTTTTTTCTCAGCCTTTAAACGATGTTAGTGGTTAGTTGTTGTGGTAAACGGTTCGCGAGAAAAGTAACTTTAATCATATTTTTTGCGCCCGTCTCCCTACCCATTCATCTTGGTGGAATACTTCGTGAACTTTCCCTCAACACATGACAAACCATATATCACAATAAACATCAGACCTTACCGAACATAAAGGTGTAGCCTAAAGCATTCCCCTGCACAGTTAGCCATTCCAGAGTAATCCGGTTTTAAATTTGCAGCAATGTCTTTATGCATGTCTCCAACTTTGCGGTTCCTAATGTGTTTAAATTGTTCAATAAGTCTACATGATTTTATAACAGGCCAAATACAAAATAAATGTTACAAATATCGTCTAGATATCGGTAAGCATTACAATCAGAGGATATACATATAGGGCAGACAGACGCTCATGAATTCATGCAATTGTTTTATTGCTGGATTTTAGGATAGCCTATTATGGATTGCATTCCAAGCTACAGTCAACTCTAGCAGGCATTGAATGACTGGAGACTTTGTGAATTTATAGATTGACCTAATGTGCTGTCTCTGCTATTGCTGCTTTTGATCAGTTAGATTTATTTGCAATCTCCTGTGGTGGGCTAGCCTGGGTGTTCCCATGCTGCCTTGCGCGCGATTTGATTCACGCTGCTAAGGCAGCCTGGAGACCATGGAGCAAATTTTCACCTGAGATAGGGAACCAATCACAGAACAGGGGGAAAGCAAGACGGTGATGAGCTATGCACAGACGCATTTGATAGACATCCGTGGCACCCAATAAACGGATCTGGGCATTTTTTTCAAATACGAGAAAATGAACGTTTGGTTCCCAGACCACGTCTCATTGAGAAGTGGTGGCACTAGCCAGGCTAGTGGTGGGCTGGACATAGCATTGAAATGCCCACCCAGATTCCGCTTTCCGCCTTGACCCATTTACACTGGTGGCGGAACGAAAAAACTCGGCAAAATGTCTAGGGGGCTTGGTAGTAAATTTGGCGAGACACTTTGTCCCGCCGTTCCGCCTCGGTCTATGTGAAAGGGACAGTCGTTCCGCGATTCTGGTACATAAAATCGCGTCAATTTTGCCAGTGTGAAAGGGCCTAGAGTGTCTGATGCTTGAACAGGTCAGGCGTGATGTAGGGAGGACTCATTCTAGATGCGAGTGCTGTTTAGGAAGCCTTGATGCCTAATCACCTGCCCATTCTTCCCTCAACACACCTGCCCCAACAACAACTCTTCCACATTTGTGAGTGCATTCATTTGCCTATTCAGTCAACATAGCACAGCGTAGTGCATTCCAGACATTTTTACCAATACAAACGCTAACAAAGAAGACAAACCCAAATGTCACAGTAGTGTGATGCTGCATGTCTCAGCATGTGTGTGGCAGACATGTTACGCATTTTTTGAAGTGTGTGTGTGTGTGTGTGTCTGTCTGTCTTTGCGCCTTTGAGCCTTAGAGTCCGCATTAAGGGCAGGTCCAGCAGTTTAAGATTCAGAGGAGAGATTAGGATGCCCTAAGTGGTGCCTGGAGCATATAGGCTAGAATGTATGTTCCCATCCACACCTCTTTCCAAATTACATCGGTTATATCCGTTCCCAAATCCCTCTTTAACAATTTCCAATGCGCCTAATCCTTGCTTTCGATCACTCTTCCTTCACTTTAGCAGCAATAGCTCCTCAAACACTGCCAAATCCTGTCATCCCCAGATAATTCAAGAGTCTCCTCACTCCTCTGCCACACCAAAATTATTCAGTATCTGTTTGATCATTCCTCAGTGATGGAATAAATATGGTAATTGTGCATATTTACCTGTATAGTGACTCCTTTTGTTTTTATTTTAAAAACGCTTCAATATAAAAAAAATTGTCATGTCCAGCACATAATAAATTGAAGACTATAAAATAATTAATTTTGTCCAAATTAAGTTTCTTGTAATTTGCCTAACCCATCCTCATACACTCCTAAATAATTTCTAAATAGCTACCCTGCCCTCTCTTCCAATCTCACATCTAACATGTTCCACAGGAGCCCTCACAGCGAGCCTCTACCCTTCAGTGACAGAACCGCTCCGATTCAAACGGGTCTGGCTGCTTGGCGAGGCCTCTGAATGTCATGTTGATCCCAGTGAATGGCTCCCGTGGAGATGTGCTCTCGTCCCCCCCCCCACCGTGTCTGTGGCGTGTCGGGGCCTCCGATCGACCCGCAGCCCCGTTTATAGACGCGATCGTTTCGGTCCCCTGCTCTTCCCTGCACTGCCATGCAGTGTCCGACCCGTTGTTATGAAACCAGTGCATCCGACCGGCGGGGCCAGCGGCGCATTAGCACGTGTTGTCTGCACTTTCTCTTTTGCTCGCCCTCCTGCTGGGAGGACATAATGGCATCTCTCCTGATGATGGATGGAGGACATAATGGCATCTCTCCTGATGATGGATGGATGGCCGTTTGCCCCCGAGGCCCATGCTACATGCTCAGGGATCACCCATCTTAGCGTCAACCCATCACAGTGACAATGTGACAAGAACTCAAAACGTTACTGTACAGTACAGTTTCTTAAACTCTAGTGCTGTTGCAAACACATGCAGTTTGACATGTATTAATTTAGTCAAAAAAGGAAAGTTAGGCACTCTGTTTAGAAAAAATGTATGAAAAAGCCTTTAATTAAACATTTGAAAGCACATGGGCCTACGTGTTGCGACCATATTGGCCTTCTTCAAGGCGTTATTTAAAAATGTGAGTAGTTGTTTTGGAACTATGTTGGGCACAACCAATCAAAAAAGAACAGGAGGTGTTTTGAATGGAAACAAGCCAAGACTGACGAATAAGAAACTTGCTTCAAATATTTGAATCCACCAGTCACCTGTTTCAGAACAGAAATTCCTCCCCCATACGCAAATGTGTGTGGGTGTGTGTGTGTGTGTTGGATGGATGAGTGAATGAGTGTCGCTCTCTTGTTTTTGTGTGTGGTGCGTGTGCCACTGATGGTGCACATCCACACAAGTTTCTCAGTTCTGTTTCATTCATTTAGCTGTAGTCATACTATGAGGCAAATTGCATTCAATAATAAAGATTAGATGAGATTAGCCGTGCCCTAATGAAATGAGAAGTTTATTGATTCATATCTGGAAAATGGAGATTACTTACAGGATCAGTCAAGGGAGATCATCAGGGCTGAGTTATTTACAGATTATTTGTTTTAGGTCTAATGTCTGATTAAATTCTGTGGTGCAGTAAGTTGGGGTTGACCCTTTGGACTTTGCTATTCCATCAAGTCAACCACAATCTCGATTTGTATCATTAACTTCAGCTAAACATTGTTTAATTGTTGGTCATCAAATTTCTGTTTTCTAATTTGAAGAAATGATTAACAGTCTATATTGCTGTTTATCATTATCCTGACATTGTCATACTCAAATCTAGTCAGAATTTGAGTCTGATACTGGTCCATTGGGACGTGATTATGGGCCTTGTTTCAACCATATAGTGGGGAAAATGCCTCTGCACTCAATTGGATAGACCTAACCAATCGGAGCAACGAAATAGCTTACCGTGAGCTGTAGGAAGAACACCCGAACTATCCTTCTTCTCCACAAATGCCTTAAAAGTTGCGATGTTATATGGTTTCTAAGCTAAAACATTTGTTGTCACATACAGCAAACATCACCTCACCATCCGCTAGCTGCCTGCTGCCTGAACAACATGTCAAAATGCAAAAACGCTGTTTTCCCTTGATGAAAGTGAAACCGGAGTTTTTCCCACATACCTCCGTTTATGTGTAAATGAAAGGCCAAACTGAATGGAAATATATGCATTTTCCCTATATGTAAACAGGATCTTAGAAGCCATCTTTCTAGCTTCTAGCCACAGCGTTTTTGTTGCAAACAAAATCAACTGAAGCGTGCTCAGATGACGTGATCGACGAGGCACTGTTGCTCATCTGTCCATCACTGTACAAAGCCCAAATTGATTGGTCCAAACAGGCATAGTTCAAGGGTCATAGTCATAGGAACAAGTCCAGACCGAACTTCCCGACCTCAAATGTTGTGGGCGGGGCTAAGTTTGGCTGGCATGCAGGCTAGTTTATCATATGTAGTAGTCATTTAAATATGCCCGTTTATCATTTGTAGTTTGTGGGTCATTAAGGATATTTGTGAAGACTTAATTATGGTGGCCTTTCTCCCTCCACCTCCCCCTCCCGTAAACTTGTCTTACTGGCTGACTCCCTTTTGATGAGGGGTAGTATGCACCTCACCTAATGGCAGTTTGAGAAGCGTGGGAAGATGTTATCATGGCTTAAGATGCTGAGCAAACCTAGACTTGTCAAAATGAAGTCAAGATGTGCTCTCTCTCTAGGTCACCTGGAAACAGGTTCTTGTTTATGAGGTGGCCTTGGCGAGATGATGTTGGTTGA